>NW_017189536.1:0-80976 GCF_001704415.2 Capra hircus | reverse complement strand
CCTGGTGACATGCTATTCAGCCCCTCACAGGCACTGTCAGTTGCAGAGTCCCCAGCAGTCCCTCTCAGTTGCAGAGTAGGCGAGCATCTCGATTCTTTCGTGCTCTGCTTACTCCTCCAGGTATCATTCTTGGTGACTTTGCTACACATACAGCTAACCCATCTCACCTGGCCCTCATCCCCCAGGCTTCACCTCCTGTGGTCTTGCCCTCCACACATTTCAGTCAGTCAGTCACTGTCAAGATTATTCCTTGGTCTCTGTAATGCCGATAACTGCACTCGCTTCTCAATTTCCATTTTAAGTGCCCCTGCCTCTGGCAATGGCCTCTCCTTCAGCTTGCTGCCACTGGTGCCCAGCAGTTACTTAGAGACTGCTCTGGCGAACCCTCGCAGTCCACCTGGCCTGGATCTCCGGGCCAGGGCTAGGAGCCTTCCTTCAGTCGCGCCGAAACCCTTCCCGTCCCACCCTTTTCGCCAGCATGGTTAGTGCCGCCTCTCTCTCTCTCTTCCTGCCCACTCAGCAGGAAATGCTGCCGGCACGCTGAAACCGTGTCTTGTGAGAGAGGGCCTGTCTTCACACACACCTCTCCACGAGTAAAGGCGTTAGGGTGAGGGTGAGGGTGAGGGTGAGGCTGAGGGTGAGGGTGAGGGTTAGATTAGGGGGGTGAGGGTGAGGGTGAGGGTGAGGGTGAGGGTTAGGGTGAGGGTGAGGGTGAGGGTGAGGGTGAGGGTGAGGGTGAGGGTTAGGGTTAGGGGTTAGGGTGAGGGTGAGGGTGAGGGTGAGGGTGAGGGTGAGGGTGAGGGTTAGGGTTAGGGTTAGGGTTAGGGTTTAGGGTGAGGGTGAGGGTGAGGGTGAGGGTGAGGGTGAGGGTTAGGGGTTAGGGTTAGGGTTAGGGTTAGGTAGGTTGGAGGGTTAGGTAGGGTTAGGGGGTTAGGGTTAGGGTGAGGGTTAGGGGTTAGGGTGAGGCTGAGGGTTAGGGGTTAGGGTGAGGGTGAGGGTGAGGGTGAGGGTGAGGGTGAGGGTGAGGGTGAGGGTGAGGGTGAGGGTTAGGGTTAGGGCTAGGGCTAGGGCTAGGGCTAGGGCTAGGGCTAGGGCTAGGGCTAGGGCTAGGGCTAGGGTTAGGGTTAGGTTATCAGCAACCCTAAGGTAGTACAGGGGCACTCCTCCACCAGTCTGGGGAGTTATTTTGTTGGGAGGGGACAGCAAATTATGCTCAGAGACTGAGATTGTCTTTGCCCATAGTTTATTTAACGCAAAATTATAATAATTGCATAAGCCAGTAACATGCAGGATAATATTTCCTTATAATAAACCAATAAAGAAATAACATAATCCAAACAAATGATAAATTAATTACACTGTTGTTCCACAGAGGGGGAGATGACAGGAATAAAGTCCAAATTCAGCTGAAGTTATTTATCGCTTGAGGTGTGGCTTCTCCAAGAGGTTCTCCAGAGTCAGGAGCCAGCCAGGAGCCGACATTCCGTGGCCTGTTGCTCGGGAATGATCCTGACACGGCTTGCTTCATTCTCATATCAAAACAACTGTACTTCCAAAACAGCCTCTTTTGGCCTTTGTCATAAAGAAGTAGATTAAAACAACTTCACTTACATCATAAACAGTGCATTTGAAATCACATCAAACCAACACACAGCACTCTGGAGACTGGGGGGAGGTGGAGGAAGGGGAACGATGCTGGGCGAGGTGGTCTCCGCTGGGGCCAGAGGGATGCAGGACAGGAATCCAGGCCCCACCCCAGGGACCCTGCTTCCATCGGTCTGCACCATGTCGAAGCCCTAGGGACAGCACTTTTAAACATCTCTCCAGGTGACCTGGCAGGCAGCCCAAGGGCCACGAAGTTAAAGAGGGTTATGGGTCCATCGGAGCACAATCAGAGCAAGGGCTGTCCCACTGACTAGAACCTTTTGGGCCTTTGGGGACAGGGCGGGGCTCACATTTGCGGACTGCAGTCTTACCCATACAGCCATGTTGTTTTATTACAGATGACTTCACTACAGGTTATTTCTCCTAAATTCTTGGAACTATGTGTACAAGTAGGTTGTATCATCTATAGGTTTCATTTCACGTTAGCAAGGGGATTACAGACTGCTTGTGATAAATAGACGCCCAAATGGATGAGAAGCTCTACGTGCTCAGAGGACACAGGACAAGGGTCTGGGGTCTGTGACAGACTCAGGACCAGCTAGAGGCGCGTGAGAGGCAGGGTGACAAATAGGGCAGGGTAACCAACCTGGACAGAGCTGCTCTGGAGGTCTGGTGAAGGTGCGAGTCGATGCTGAACAAGGGGTCCCCCGGGTTCAGGTGCGGCAGAAACCCTGGGTGCTTGCAGAGACCCTGCGGGAGAGTGGGCCTGTCCTGCCAGATGCCATGGGCCGCCAGGTGGCAGCATGGGACAGGAGAAGAGGGGCTGGGCCAGGGCAGGAGGGCCAGGGCGGCAGCACTGCTCCTGGGAGGTCAGGTCGGGGCGCAGGGGCCCAGCCCCATGTCTCCGTCACATCACTGGACTGTCTCCCCCAGACCCTAGACTTCCCCAGGCTGGACGACCACCGAAGGAAGCTGAGTCAGAGCAGCCCCTCCTTGCTTCCTGCAAGGAATGGGACACGGTCATCCCACCAGGCCTCAGAGACAGTCCAGCTCCTCGCCGCTTGGTCACTCTCGGGCCCACCCTCTGTTCCCTGGAGGCTGCTGCCCACTTCAGGCCTCCTGTGGCCCTGGGCCCATCTCCCAGCACTCAATCTGCAGGACCCAGGAAGCCCTCAGGGAGTGCCCCACCCCTCTGTACCCACCCCCGCCCCCCGTGAGATCTTCAGGCTATCTCGGGGCTCAGAGCTCAATACTGGTCCACAAAGCACATTGAGTGGAGGGGGTTTTCCACTCCAGAAGAAAGGCCTGGGCCTGGGCCCAGCACAAGAGCCTGCCACTCTCAGCCACAAGCCAAGCAAGGCTAGAGGCCCTCAGCGTCCCTTCCTTCCACACTGACCGGGCTCACCTTGCCCCCTTACGTATGCCCATGCACCCCAAACGGTTTGCCAACCCGCCCTCACAGAGCACCCTGGGCCCCTTGCCGCTTGGCACCCACTCAGGGCAGGGGGTGAGGACACACCCCCAGCTGCCCTTCCTGTGCTCTCACTGGCCAGGCCTTGACAAGCAGGTGGGACCCGCCCCCAGACTGGCCTGTGAGGCATAAAGCCGGCAAGGCAGCTCATGAGTCACCGCCGCTCTGCACCATGAAGAGAAGCAGCGCCCTCCTGCTAGCGGCTCTTGCCGTGCTCTGCACCTGTGGTGAGTGCACTGGTAGGGGCTTCCGGCACATTCGGGAGGCTGGGGCCGGAGGAACAGGTGGGACCTCGGAAACTAGGGATCCAGGCACTGGCCCTGCAGCGACTGATGCCCACCTTCCCAGGCACCCCGACCCGCTTCCATCACAGAGCGTGAACATGGGCAGTGACCCTGGTGTCCTTGCTGACCCCAGTCCCCAGGCACCCCTACCCCAGCCACAGACTAAGCCCAACTGGCCCCAGCCCCAGCCCACCTAACCTCTGTCTCAGCCCCCGTGTCACCACCAAGCCCAATGTCACCAACTCAGCCCAACTCAGGCCGACCCGGACCCCAGTCCAAGCTCTAGGTAAGCCAACCTCACGGGAAGGGGCAGTTCCCACCACATCAGAGGCTTGGCTTTCCTTCCTCAGTGATGCCAGGGAGCCCAGGGTGAAAAGAGGCAGCTGAGGTTAGGGTGACAGGAGGGGTCTGAGGGCAGGTGGAGTTGGGGGATGTTGCGGAGGAAAATCTGGGGCGGGGTGGGGGGGCGGGCGTGGTGGGGGGGTCTGGGAGAACCACTGGGGCTGGAGGTGGGAAGTCTGGGGCTGGGGTCGGGAAGAGTCCTGGCCTGGCATCATCTCACCCCCACAACACAGGGCTGGCCACAGGGGAGGACAGCGAAGAGCTTTTCATGGACTTCCTGCAAACGCTGCTGGTGGGGTCCACAGAGGAGCTCTATGAGGGGCCCCTGAGCAAGTACAACATCAATGCAGACGCCAAGGCAGCAATAGCCAAGCTCAAGTCCTGCGTAGACGGCCTACAGCCCGTGCACAAGGCGGAGCTGGTCAAGCTGCTGGTATTGCGGCTGGGGCGGGGGGCGCCCATTCCCTAAGGGCTGCAAACCTGGCAGGACCCACAGCCCTATTCCTTAGGCCCTCATCGCACACCCAGTATAGCAATCCCATGCCCCACCATCCCACAGACACCTTCACCTACCTCCGCCGGCAGAGGTGGACATCCCAGACCTCCCTGCCCACATCAGCCTTCAGCCTCCCCCTACATGCACATACATGCGTACGCACATGCTCACCTCTGCGCGCACACACACACACACACACACACACATGCAGACACATGAACACACCCTGCTTCCCCAGCTGCTGGGAGGGGACTGGCTGCAAGGTGCAGAGGCTGGCCTGGGCCTGTTTGCCTGATGGAGCTGTGGCTCTCCAGTTACTGATCACTGGGCATGGAACCGCCAGGCCCCTTGGCCCACACATGTCTGCCTTCCAGGTGCAAGTGCTGGGCAGTCAGGACGATGCCTAGTGGACCCCAGACGTGGCTCCAAACAGCCATAGGACCAGCTACACAAGCAGCCACGAAGACAACACCCCTACCACTTCCCTAGGCGTGAATTCACCCTCAAGTCACCCAACCAATAAAGCCTCCTGTAGCTCAGGCTCTGGCTCCTGTCTCTCCCCACCCTCAGGGACACTACAGACCCCCATGCACAGGGTCATGTGAGTGGGGCACACATGTGTAAGTAACCCCACATAGAGGGCGGACCCACCAACACAAGTCCAGGCAGACAACCTTGTAAGGAAGTAGACAAAGCAAGCCACCGTGTAGGCAGACAGGTAGATGCAGGAAGGCATCGGACACAAGAAGGTCTGCAGAGGCAGACGAGGGGCAGGGGCAGGGGCTCAGAGCAAGGAGCGGCAGAGAGCCCCAGAGGAGGCAGAGGCCAGGGCTGAGGGCACAGGCTGGGTGGGGGCGCCCTACGTCTGAAGGTTACCATTTCGAGACAATAAATGTGCACAATATACACATGACGTGGGCCCAGGGGTTGAGAAGTTACTCAAGGAAAGAGACAAAGTCCCAGCTGGAGCCCCAGGAGGATTCTGCTAGTGAGGACGCTCAAGGCCCAACGGTGGGCGCAGCCCGCATGGTGGGAGGCAAGCAGTGTCAGAGGAAGGCCCCTCAGCAGCTCCCCACGCCAACACCTGCCCCCAAACCAGGGCAGGCCTGCCCTTTCCTGGGTCCTTGGACCCCCAACAGCCTTCTTGTGCCTCAGTTTCCCCAGCTCAGCAGTCTCAACTGGGGACAGGATTGAGCAGGTTCAGCTCTGCCCCTAACAACCTTACTCCGTGCCTCGCTGTGCTGGTCCCAGCGCTCGCAGTCCCCTGCCTGTCCTCTGCACTCTACCCTGAACCCTGCAAAGAGGAGCAAAGCAAAGTCTTGGTCCTGAGCCAGGCACGGTGTGGGTGGAGGTCCCGCGGGCTGAGGCCATTGTCTCCATCACATAGACAGTGATCTAGAATCCACCATCGCACAGAGCCACATTCTAGAGCTCAGAGGCAGGGACACCTCCCCAATTCTTGATGCCCCCAGGGGGAGAGAGGAAGCCTCCCTCTCCATGCTCCTTTTCTGGAACACCCTGGCACCAAGGCGGGTGCGACAGGACCGCCTCTGAGAAGGCTCAGTCCCCTGGTCGCTCTGAGTGCTGCTCCCAGACCAAAGAGGTGAGGGCCCCTCCAGAGCGGCCCCTCCCGACCCCAGGGCAAGCCTCATGCGAGAAGTTCCCCATCTTTGCCCACTGCTCCTTACCCAGCCACACTCAGGGTCCTCTGGGCAGGAGGAGCCTGCCCAGACCCCCTCAGAGCCGCTGTGGGCAGGTCCACGAGCGCTGAGACAGCTTCACGGGCTTGTCTGTGAGGCTCTGATGCTGCTCCTCTTGGGGGTGGGTGCAGCAGAGCCAACCCACTGCTCTAAGCAGAGGCCCCGAGTGACCCTTGGTCTGGGCCCCAAGGCGAGACCCCACTGAGGAGGCACAGTGCCTGCACTTCTGCCCGCCAGTGCGGGCAGAGGCAGTGACGGGGGTGGGAGGGCCCAGGCCCTCCAGCACTCGGTCACCCTCCCATCCGTGGACAGAACCAGTCATGGCGGAGGAGGTATGGGTGGGCTCCTGGAGGCCCCATCGTCCCCGGGGGCCCATCATGGCCCTCTACAGCAGCCCTGGACCCAAGTACCTGATTCCACCCACCACGGGTAAGCCCTTGGGACTCTGGGAGGGCGGAGCCGGGGAAGCAGAAGCCTGGGGGGGGCCTGCGGTGGGCCTGGGCTCCTCTCTCACTCCTAGCCCATCAACTCCTCTAGGGTCAGTGGGGGGTTGGGGGGAAGCGCAGGGTCTGGCACCAGGCCGCTCGGACTCCCTGCCCCACAGGCTTTGTGAAGCACACGCCCACCAAGCTGCGTGCACCAGCCTACAGCTTCCGCGGGGCTCCCATGCTCCTGGCAGAGAGCTGCTCCCCAGGGCCCCGCTACAGCGTGAACCCCAAGATACTGAGGACTGGCAAGGACCTCGGCCCCGCCTACTCCATCCTGGGGCGCTACCACACAAAGACCACACTGACCCCCGGCCCTGGTGAGGGCCCCTGGCTCAGCCCCAGCCCTGCCCAAGCCTGCTGGTGGCCTCTGCAAACCTAGAGGCATGAGCACGTGAGGGGTGCAGCCGTCCTCACCCTCCCAACCCACCTTCTCCTCACAACAGGGCAACGCCAGGCCTAGTGGGGAGCTGGGACCCAGTGCAGCCTCTGAGACTCTGGTGCCCAACTCTGATTGAGGGCCTTCCTTGTCTGATTGAGTCACCACACCAGGCTCACATCAGACTCGCTCTCCAGGCCCCTCTCTAACTCCTGCAACCAGAGTTTTCAGACCAGACACCCCTTGCAAAACCACGGTTGCCTCTCACTGGGGCCCAGAGGACCCATACCTGCCACGCTGGGGGTCCTCCTTGAGTTGACCAGCGCCAGGCATCGGTTTTGATCTGTAGGATCATCCTTACCCTCCAGCAACCACATTTTCCCCCCACCCCATCCCAGGCGACTACTTTCCAGAGAAATCTACCAAGCACGTGTTCGACTCGGCGCCCAGCCACTCCATTTCTGCCCGAACCAAGACCTTCCGAGTGGACAGCACCCCAGGTCCGCAGCAGCCTCGGTGGCCCACGGCTGACTGGGCTGGGGGCCCTGATAGGGTGGGTGGGGGGCGCCACCCTGACGGCTGGTCTCGTGGAGGCGGAAAGCCCAGGGAAGAAGCCAGTGGAGACTCGGGCACAGGGCCCCGTCCAGCCTGAGACTCGACGCTGGTACATCTGCAGGCCCCGCAGCCTACATGTTGCCCATGGTGATGGGCCCCCACACCGTCGGCAAGGTCTCCCAGCCCTCTTTCTCCATCAAGGGCCGCAGCAAGCTGGGCAGCTTCAGCGACGACCTGCACAAGGCAAGGGGCACCTGGCTGGGGCACAGCACTGCTTACCCCCTAGAGAGATGGCCCATCTGGCCCCTTCCCCTAGAACCCAGGGCCTACCGGCCTGACCCCCATCCTCCCGAAACTCCGAAGCTCTTCCTCCTCTGGGAGCCTGCTGCCTATCTGGCCCACCCTCACTGGGCTACATTCCAGAGGTGAGGAGGGGCAGATGGTGGACAAGGAGGAAAGAGGTTAAGACTTGGCCAGGAGGCTGACAGTGCTGAGCAGCGATGAAAGCAACGGGTGTGTGGGTGCCGCCTGAAAGGCGAGGAGAGTCTGAGACAGTGCAGCACGCAGGGAGAAGCGAGCAGAGGCGAAGAATGAGCTGTGACGTATTCGGGGGAGGAGGACTCTGGCTCCAGAAACAGCCAGCGCAAGGGCCCTGAGCTGCTTGGGTGCCTGGCATCACGGCACTGCCGATCTCACCAGCCCAGCCCGTGGCCCTTGAGTCCCCGGTTGGGAAGGGGCCTCTCTCACACACACTTATGGCAGGGAAAGCCTGGGACTGGCACAGACTGGGGTGTCACTGCCATGGTGAGGCTGAAGAAAGGGTGACGTCCACACAGAGACGGGCCCACAGCACTGGACTGTCACCCCACGGTATGGCCATCGTTTGCAGCCAGAGGAGGCCCCAGACACACACACACACAGTGACTCGGGGCCTGAAACCCAGTGTCTGATGCCAGCCCCTGCCCTCGGAGGCCCCACACTCGGGCAGGCCGAGCCTGTCTGAGCCTCTGTCACCTTGCAGACCCCAGGTCCCGCAGCCTACCACCAGACTGACGTGCAGGTGACTAAGTTCAAGGCTCCACAGTATACCATGGCTGCCCGGGTGGAGCCTCCAGGGGACAAGACCCTAAAGCCAGGACCAGGAGCCCACAGCCCCGAGAAGGTCTGGCAAGAGCACGGCCCAGACGGGTGGGGTGGGAGCAGGTAGGGGTGGCATGGCCCAGAGGGTGGTGCGGGGAAGGGCCTGCGAGCCGGCAAGGGCCATGGAGGCCGGGCACCCTGAGGGCTCGCGCAGGCAGCAGCAGCCTTCTCCCCCGCTGGCGGCTTTGGTTCCCAGACCCCCAGACACAGGACGGCGAGCGCTGCCGAGCACGCACCACACCCAGGCTCTGCAATCACGCCTGGTAGAGTGGACTTCCTGCTGGTCACCTTGGCCCAGGGTTTCGGGGGTACAGCAAAACCACTGTCAGCAGCCCCAGCCAGTGAGGGCAGAGCCTGCGGGGTGGGGCAGCGGTGCCGGCTCCTTACAGCCTCTCCTCTCCCAGGTGACGATGACCAGGCCCTGCGCCCCTGTTGTCTCCTTCGGCATCAAACACTCTGACTACATGACGCCCCTGGTCGTGGATGTGGACTAGCCCCGACCCCACCCCCACGCTGGAAGCCTCTGCACATCGCCCCATTAAGAGATGCCCCGAGCTGAGGGCTGCAGCCGGCCCGGCCCTGGAGGGCAGAGCACGCTCGTTTAGCCAATTGCAATCAGTTATTTTTTCTATGCGTTCCCATTTGCTAACCTTGTTTCTTGCTGTGCCCAGATATATAATAAAATCATGGATTCTACTAGCAATGGTCTCTCTTGGGGGAGGATCCAGCTTTTCCAGAAAGAGGCCCCCATAGGCGATCACGCCATCCCATGTCGAGTTCCAGGGCCCGGGGTCTGAGCCGAGAGGAGAGCTCGTTCTGCCTCCATCCCTGCCCTCCACGCTCTGTTGTATCCTCCAGACGGTCTCTCCAGGTGGTTTCTCCCTGTGAGACTAACTCTTCCCTGCTGAGACATGGAGTCTGTGCCCCTCTCCTGGATTCTAGAATAGAGCCTGTGACCATTCTGAATAATCATGCTGCTGTTATTGACTTCTGAAGCCAGGCCACACAACATACAAAGGGTTTCTGCCTGGACAACCCCCTTCTCTTTGCTCATCCTCCCATCAGCCACCACATTGTGAGTGAGCTCGACACACAGCAAGGCAGTGAAGCCAGGTGGGCCCTCAGCTCACATTCTGCAACCACCTGCAGATTTGTGTTGAGCTTGCAGGGGGTGGTAGTGCCAGCCTGTCTCCAAAAGGCTGTAACTAACATCCTAGAGCAGAGAGAACCATCTCTGTCTCAAACACAAGTAGTCCCCATGAGACATAGTCCCCTGCGACGACACCTGAAGGTGATCTGTTATGCATCAAGTCCAGGAGCACAGCAGGGTGTGGACAGGGAAGGGGTGTCTGAGCGGGGATGAAGAGAGGTGTTTCTAGAGGGCACCCTGGAGTCCAGGGCCAGCCTTGAGGAATGATTCTGATCTTCACCCCAGCCCTGAGCAGGCAGCCCTGTTGCACCTGTGGCGGCAGCTGTACAAAGGACATGACAACTGCTGACCCTCACTGAGCTATGACTGTGTCAGGCTACTTGTTCTAAGTACTCACATATATTCCCCCAATCCTGACACAGTAATGCTATCATCTTTCCATCTGAGTCACAGGAACCTGGGCAAACAAAGGTCTAGGAGCAGACACTGTCAAGCCCACATCTGCTTGCCCAGGGGGATGTGTGAGCAGCAGAGTCAAGACCACCAGTGCCTGTGGCCAGCGTGTAGATCACGGTCAGTTCCAGACAAACCTTTCTGAAGCCCCCACAGAAATGCAAACACCAAAGGCCATGTTTACTTTGATGCTGTTTATTTCGAGTTTTTCTTGCTAAATGCCTTGTCTTTGACTTAAGGGATAGAGCCTGGCTGTCTGTCCACACGTGACCCCGAAGGTCCTCAAGTCCTTCTCTGCTTTATAGTCTCGGGCTCAACGTCAGCAAACCCCACTCACCCACAGGACTAGGCGCTCAGTGTACAGGGCTGAGGAGAAGGGTGAAGGCCCCACAGGAAACCCTCCTGACACAGCACAGCAGAGCTCCATGCCCGCGTCAGCTGTTCATCTAACACAATGAGAAACAAACACCCAGACCCCGAATAGCTGGGAAGGCTACAGAGTCATAGAGACGGAGAAGCAGGGAGGCACAGACGGCAACCTGAGGCAAGCCACACAGCAGAGACGGCAAAGTCCTCCTCAGAGAAGGGACTTCACCGACAGCCGTCAGTAGAGACCCTGGCTGCAGTGCAGGAGAGCTGGGTTCGTTCCCTGGGATGGAAAGACTCCCTGGAGAAGGGAAAGGCTACCCACTCCAGTATTCTTGTTTGGAGAATTCCATGAACTACAGTCCATGGGGTCACAAACAGTCGGACACGACTGAACAACTTTCACTTTCCTCAGAAAAGACCACCCTGAAACACGAACTCCAAATTCCTGGTCTGCTTTGGAGCGGGGCAGTTGGGGAGGGCTGCCCTGGCTGAGCCACCTTCTCAGGAAGCAAGGTTAGCAGGCCCAGAAAAGGCAGGGGCCACGGAGTTCAGGTCTGGGGGTATCTGCTGCACCTGCAGTGACCAGATGGAGACACTCTATGGGTAGCAGCTTTGAGCCTGGTGACCAGTGGACAAGTCCCTGTGACTAGGTTCACTGTGAGAGGGCAGAGGGCGAAGTCAAAGCCGTGGTACACAAAACAATGGGGGTCAAGGCACGGCCACAGGGTCCTGTGGAGGGATGTCAAGGAGGACAGAGATACACCCAAGCCCCAGGGACACAGAGGCAAGCGAGCCAACCTTACTGTGTGAGAAGCACGCACTGGAAGGATGGTGACCGTCAGGCAGAGCACTCAGGAGGCCAAGGGCCCAGCCAACTGCAGTAGAGAGAAAAGGGCTCCATGGCAAGCGTCTGAGGAGAGGCCAGGCCTGCTGGGCAGGGAACCAGGGAGAGGAAGAGGAGCGGCAGGAGTGGCAGGGCCAGAAGGCGAGGTCCGCACGGGCAGAGAAGAGAGCAAGGTGGCGAGAGGAGCTGATACCCCACACGCGGCGCGAGTGTGCGGGCAGCTGGACGGTCAGAGTAAGGAGCGTAACCAAGAAGATGGGAACAGGAACCAGGAAAGACACAGAGCCAACGACTTCTTACAAGTGTTTTTTATGGGAAGACAAGGACACCGGGGACTCACAGGGAGGTACAAAGAAGCCACTGGTTTGGCTGGGCCTGTTAGTTCAGTCCATAGGAGCAGGGGACTGACCAAGTGGACACTGAGGGCCCAGGGAGAGGTGGGCAGACATTGCAGGTTAGGGTTAGCTTAGTGGAAACTGCCCACAAACCCTCAAAAAGTGACCTACGGTTCCTAAGAAAAGTCATCATCCAGAAACCTCCCACGTACACCGAAAAAAGCCCCGCCTCACACCGGGCCTGACTCTGAAGCGTCAGTCGGACATGTCTCCAGAGGTCTAGTCTCCAGGAAGCAGGTCTCTGGTGCTGGGCAGATCCTGAATCCCGTGAGAACATCGGCTTCTGCTCCTGGACACACGGCTGGGAAACTGCCAGGACTTGGGCCCCAAAAGCCCCGCCTCACACCGGGCCTGACTCTGAAGCGTCAGTCAGACATGTCTCCAGAGGTCTAGTCTCCAGGAAGCAGGTCTCTGGTGCTGGGCAGATCCTGAATCCCGTGAGAACATCGGCTTCTGCTCCTGGACACATGGCTGGGAAACTGCCAGGACTTGGGCCCCAAAAGACCCGCCTCACACCGGGCCTGACTCTGAAGCGTCAGTCAGACATGTCTCCAGAGGTCTAGTCTCCAGGAAGCAGGTCTCTGGTGCTGGGCAGATCCTGAATCCCGTGAGAACATCAGCTTCTGCTCCTGGACACACGGCTGGGAAACTGCCAGGACTTGGGCCCCAAGTCCTCAGCCTGCACTGCAGTCCCTTCCTCCACCCACCCTCCTGCCCATCCCCGAGGGCCTGGTTTCAGTCGCAGGACTGGAGGGCAAGAAGAGGCCACTCAGCAGGACCTTTGACTCTCTCCGGGTCATGGATGACCAGCAGCCCTGGCCAGAGAAACTGCAATCTCCGGGCTGAGGACACTCAGTTGGAGGTGACAGCAGTGATTTGAGCTTCACAGCCACACCCCCTTCCTGTGTCAGCTCCAGGCAGCTCAAACATCAGACACAGCCTCATCCAGACCAAGACAGCGCAGAGAAGCCTTGAGACGCTCAGAACCTCAAGGGCCGAGGAAAGGACTGCTGCTCACAGGCGGCCGTGTCCAGGATTCCCAGATGCTCTGCTTGGACCCAACACTGCTGGGGCTTCTAGAGCTCAAGGTGGCAGAGGGAGCTGGGCCTAGGCTACCCCACAGGGATAGGGCCCTTGCACACATAGAACCAGCTAACAAGAGCTCACTGGGTTAGAGGCTCCCAACCACGCAGAAAAAACATTCCTAAGCCATGATCCTCATTTCAAAGGAGTATTTTGAAAACAAGTTCTCTGGAGCCCAAAACACCAGACAGAGGAAGATCCTGGTTGCCCCAGGCACCCACAGAAGCCAGCTCCCATTGGCTCACGTCCTTGCCCTCGACAGGAGGTAGGAGAGGATGAAGAAGGCCACAATCAGGCCCACAGCCACACCACAAAGAAGCTTCCGGTTGTCTCGCCCAGATCGCGCCATTGTGGAAAACCGCTTCACGCTCCCTGTGAGTAGACCCGTCATACTTGTGAAATCTGAGTCCTGAGGGAGAAATTTCAACATTGTCACAAAGGGACAGTGACTCCGCAACACACACACACAGATGGGGGCTGCAAAGCAGGTGGTGGGGAGCTGAGCTGACCGTGACGCTTGCAAACCGCAGGCCCTTACCATGCCATCCAGGTACCGGTTCTGGTCCTCCGCATCCCTATCGATGTCCAGAGCCAGCTGGTCAGGACACAGAGGGGGCAGGGTCAGACCGGGACAAACACAGTGAACAGCACCTGACCCCCAACAAGATCAACAGAGATCAGAAGATCCAAATGCCACCTGGGCCTCACACAGATGAGTATGCCACAGGTGGGACAAGGAGAACGGAACTACCTGAAACCCATCCAGGTCTTTACCGCCCGCTGACCCCCCCCTCCAGATGCCAGGTGAAGGCAAAAGGAGAGGACCACCACTGACCGATTTGAGCCTGGTGACCTTGGAGGCCAAGCTGTCAGCCATCCGCTTGTTTTCTCGGTCTAGAATCTCCTCCACAGCACCAGGGCTCTGAGCTGTGAGGAGAGAGAGAGGCTGAAAGCATGACTCCGCTCATGAACATCCCCGTGACCCCTATACCCTTTGTGGCCTCCGGTCTCCAATCCGATCTGGCCCAGTCAGGCATCTAAGGGGACCGGGCCTCTGTGTGTCTGCTGAGCAGGCCCCACCCTCACCCAGGATCCAACTTCACACATGAGGAGGACTGTATAAACAACAGTGTGTGTGAGCACAGGTCCTGTGCATGTATCCAGGCTGGGATGGGTGGGCGGGCACCACCAAAGGGCTCAGTTCAACCAGTACTTTCAGCCATTCTGTGACAGAACTTGTACCATCCCTCCGTTCCGCAGGTGTCACTAGCAAGGTACACAGAACCTGTTCTCAAAATAAACCCCAATGAGCTCTGGTAAGACTTACAGGGCTTGAGACTGATCCCACACAGGGTCTTGTGTGTCACCCAGAGCCTGGTACCCGCTGAGAACTGGCCCGAGACAGGCGCTGGGCCTGGTGATTCAGAATTACCATCCTATCAGGCTGGTGAGAACTGTTTCCCACAAAGTTCAGAGTGCGTATTTGCCTCGAGCCAGATGCCTCAAGGAGACTCATCAAAAACGGGCACAGTCTAGGAACCATGGATATTTACAAACCCCAAAATAAGAGGTGTAAAGGTCCTACCAACCGATTGTACCCTTATTTCCTTAAAAGTCACAACAGTCCAGAGAAACAAGCATCAGCATCCCACTTCGCAGGTGAAAAGAGACTCCCAGAAGGCAAGTGGGGTACTAAGCATGCTTGGGCCCTCCTATCACGCGCAGCTCTCACTCCGAGGGGGTCTAGCCTCCGGGACCCGTCAACCAGGAGACCCGGCCGAGGTCCCGTGCAGAGTCATCTCCCAGGGACGAAACGGGTGGGGACTGCGGGCATCCGGACCCCGCAGTTTCACGCAGCAGCTGGGCAGGAGCGCCCAAAGGGACCCAGCGACTCATCCACAGCGCGGCGGGCTGCACCCTGGCCGCCCTGCCCAAACTACGCCCGCCCGCAGTGTCTTCCCAACAACGCCACCTAGCGCCGCGGAGAAAGGCGAAGGCGGTCCCTAAGAGCAGCGGAGTAGGCCCCGGCGAGCCCCGTAGCCATCCGCCTCCGCCCTTCCGCGCTCACCCCGAGCCCAGTCCGCCATCGCGTCCAGCTCCGACCCCAGGGTCCGTCACCGCTTGATTACCGCCTCCTCGGACGTGGCGCAGTCGCCGGAAGGGGCTTCCGGCCCCACCCCTTCCGCCTCAGGCCCCCCACTTCCGGCCGAGATCTGGCCGACAGACTCGGCGGTGGGAACGGGAAGGATCTGACGTTTCTTCCGTCGTTTGACTTGGGGATGGGGCTGGCGTTTGCTCTCGGGACTCCTGGATGATTTGTGGTTTTAGAGGCAACTATGGTGCCCACAGACACTCCAGCAGCCATTCCCGCCTAAGGCGGTGTCGGGGTCCTAACTGGGAAGAGCACACGGGCCTTTCCCGGGCCAAAGAGGCTCCTCGCCGCGACCCCGCCGGGGTTGAGGCCCGGAGCGAACTCGGTGGGAAGCCCGGTTCCAGTTACTGCCGGCAGGACAAACGAGATCAGTGCCTGGAACGAGCGAGCGGTGCAGAAGTCTCAGGAGTGAAGCCCTCTGAAGAAAACAAGGAACCAGGAAGAGGGGTGGGAGCGTGAGGGGAGTGGGTACGGGAGGAGCCAGCGCTTTTTGACCTTGCACGCGGTGCTGACAAGGGGCCTGACAAAGTAGATGCTTAACAAAGCCTTCTTGCCCGGTGGATGGATTATAAGTTACCCACCCACCGTAATGGAGCAATTGCTGTGTCATGTACTCGACAATCCACTGAAATGGAAACTTTTATCGTCTCCGCTTTTCAAAAAAGGAAACAGCCCAAGCAGACGAGCAGGTGTGCCTGCTTACACAGCAAGGAAGTCACCGCACACAGTCAGACTTTGTCTTCATCCTGACCTTCCCCCCCCCCCCCCACCACCCCGTCTCTCTTTTCTCTCAGCTCCAACAGTGATGTTTCTCTCTCCCACCACGGCCATTCCCACCCTCGCACTGGCCACTCCTGCCTTGCAGAACCTTCCTTCGGAGCCTTTCCTGGCTCACTCCCTAGGCTCCGGTCTCAGCAAAAACTGACTGGCACTTCTTCAGATCTCCTTGCAGCCCACCAAGCCCCTTTTTTTATTCAATCACAGCACTATAGCTGCCTAACGTCGTCTTGTTTGCCCGCTTTAGTCCACATCCGGCACATAAGCGCCAAGAAGGCAGGGACCTGTGGGTTCTATTCACCCGCATCCCGGCTCCTCGCGTGCAGTAGGCACTCAAACATCTGTTTAGAAACCAAGTGGTCCGGAGGTTGTAAACTCCTTTCCACCTCGACTTTTCCCTGGACGTTTCATTCGTTCTGTGCATCAAGAGCGGTGTTGGTGTGCGTGTGATGGAGGGGTGCGGGGCTGAGGCCCTCTCCTGTCAAGAATCCTAGCCCAAGGAGTGAGGCTCACTGCTCGGTTCAGGGCGATTCCGGCCCATAGGTCGGACGATCACCGATCCGGAGTTTAAGGCCAAAGCTGACTCGGCAGCAAAGTCTTCAAGTTCTATCCAGCTGTTCCAGGCCTCGCCCCTTTAAGGCGCCACACAGACCATAGAGCTCTGCGCCCGCCGGTCCCGGCTTCCCCGACGCGCAGCCCAGGCCACACCCTGTGGCGCAGCGCACGCCCCGTCCCGGCCTCCCACGCGCGCAGCCCAGGCCCCGCCCCTTTAAGGCTCCACGCAACCCAGAGAGCTCGGCGCCCGCCCCGTCCCGGCCTCCCCTGCGCGCAACCCAGGCCCCGCCCCGCGGCGCCGCGCACGCCCCGTCCCGGCCTCCCCCGCGCGCCGAGCCTGGGCGGGGCGGGCAGACGCTTGCCCGGAATCGCGAAGCCGGGAGCCTCCGGCCTTCCTGGCAGCGGGTCCTGGAGGTGCCATGGAGCCCCGTGCAGTTGCGGATGCCTTGGAGACGGGAGAGGAGGACGTGGTTATGGAAGCTTTGCGCGCGTACAACCGGGAGGTGAGCGGGAGTTGTAGACTTGGGACGTGCAGAGAGGAGGTGGGGCCGGGTGGGGCCCGCGCGCGTGGCCGGCAGGAGGGGCGGCGAGAGCGGTGAGCGTGGCAAGGGGCTGAGGGTGGAAGGGAGAGCGATGGGGAGGAGCACCGACTCTCTGAGGAGTTGCGAGGGTGCTGGTGTGTGGGGCTGGGGCGCCATTTGTTCATAGAGGTACCTTCGGCCTCAGGCCCCCATCCGCGGAACCCGGGTTCTGACGCGGTAGGCCTGTGCCTTCTAGCCTCTGGGTTTCTTTGCAGAACTCCCAGAGTTTCACGTTTGATGATGCGCAACAGGAGGATAGGAAGGTGGGTGCTCACCGGAGGTAGAGGGGCATGATTGGGTGGCCCAGGTAGAAGGACCTGGTGGAACGGCTCTTCTCCCTGCCCGCAGAGACTGGCGAAGCTGCTTGTCTCGGTCCTGGAGCAGGGCCTGCCACCCTCCCGCCGCGTTATCTGGCTGCAGAGCATCCGCATCTTGTCCAGGGACCGCAGCTGCCTGGACTCCTTCACCAGTCGCCGGAGCCTGCAGGCTCTTGCCTGCTATGCTGGCATCTCCGCCTCCCAAGGGTCGGTCCCTGAGCCGCTGAACGTGGATGTCGTACTCGAGTCCCTTAAGTGCCTGTGCAACCTCGTGTTAAGCAGCCCCGGGGCACAGGTCCTGGCAGCAGAGGCGGGGCTAGTGGTGAGGCTCGCAGAGCGCGTCGGACTGCACAGCCGGAGCAGCTTTCCGCACGACGTCCAGTTCTTTGACTTGCGTCTTCTGTTCTTGCTAACTGCACTCCGCACCGACGTGCGCCAGCAGCTGTTTCAGGAGCTGCAGGGAGTGCGCCTGCTGACCAGGGCGCTGGAGCTGACGTTGGGAATGACTGAGGGCGAGAGGCACCCTGAGCTCCTGCCTCCCCAGGAGACTGAGCGAGCCATGGAGATCCTCAAAGTGCTCTTCAACATCACCTTCGACTCCATCAAGAGGGAGGTGGATGAGGTGAGGGCGGACCTCAACCTGTGGGTGGGGTTTAACAGCTTGGACATTTCCTGCACATGCTGCTTTGCTGGGTTCCTTCAAATTTCTGGATTAGGTGGGCTTAGTCAGTGGAGAGAAACAGGGAACACCTATTTTGGACGGGTCTCAGGGAAGTTTTCTGAGGGAGTTGGAGAGCATAACTGGCTCTTGCAGCCTGGCTGGAGGGCTGTGTGGTGTGCAGGGGAGGCTGTGAGATTCTTCATGGTGAGACTGAGTGGGGCTAAAGCAAAGAGCAGCTGTGTGCCAAGGGGATCCATTTATTTTCTTAACCGAGAGTTCTCTTGAGGTCTCCTGGGAGAGGACAAGCACCAGGGTGTGCAGTAGAGAAGCATAGTTAATGCATGTGGTCTTGCAGGGGTGTCCAGGAGGTAGACTCTCAGTTGGCAGCAGTGGGGCCAGTGGGGCGCGCTCTCACAGGAACTCCTGTCTGTCTGGTCAGGAAGACACTGCTCTATACCGGCACTTGGGGACCCTTCTGCGGCACTGTGTGATGGTTGCTGCTGCTGGAGACCGCACAGAGGAGTTCCACGGGTGAGGGGGGTGCCTGTCATGCGGGGGGGTGGGGAGGAATGGGGGTGGTTTGCTCATAGGTCACTGTGGTGGTTCCCAGCCTTAGAGAGTCTTCATCCTTCTGGGTGGAACCAGACAAAAGTGTGTTTCTGGGGCGCTCCAGCACTTATGGTCTAGGATCGGAGGTGTGAGTCCAAGGCAGGACGGCGCCAGGGGGCCTTGGGTAGGGGCAGCGGGCGCTGTGGTATCGATAGGGTGGTGTGCTTCCTCACTTTCCTTCTTGGTGGCCTATGCCTAGGCCGGTTCTCAGTTTTAGCTGTGGTGCCTCAACCTAGATATGTGGTGGGTTGGGCATTTACAGGAAGTAGCACTCTTGGCTCCGGTACCTCGTTCTGCTGCTTGGGCCCCTGACACTGGTTCACGGCATTTACGGCCCCAGCAGCTGGCAGCAGGGGTTTGTATTTACCAAGTGCCCCTTTCATCTGTCCCCAGCCACGCAGTGAACCTCCTGGGGAACTTGCCTGTCAAGTGTCTGGATGTTCTCCTCACCCTGGAGCCACATGAAGGTTCCTTGGAGTTCCTAGGAGTGAACATGGATGTGATTCGTGTCCTCCTCAGCTTCATGGAGAAGCGTCTTCATCAGGTGGGCAGGGGGACTGCTGTGGCTTTGGCCCAGGTTTTCCCAGCTACTGTGGTCACTGTGTTTTTGCTGTCCGCACTGGTGAGGGGAGATCAACTCCCCAGTGTGATTCAGGCAGTTCCTCCAACTTCATGGTCAAGCCAGATCTTCCTCCCTGAGAAGTCTGTGGGCTTCATCTCGAGGGCTGCTCGTGCACAGGGACAGTCTGAGTCCAGGGGCACAGAGAGGGATGAGGGGCAAAGTGCTTTCAGAATCTGGCAACGGACTCATTTCTTAGACGTCTTTGTGAATCCTCTTGAGGAGTCCTGAGAAGCCTCCCACCCCTACCCCCTTGAAGTGCCACCACGCTCCCCATCCCTCTCTGTGCCCCTGGACTCAGAATGTCCTTGTGCACGAACAGCCCTCGAGATGAGCGTCAGCTGTGCCATGGTTTTGCTCGGAGGACCCACAGGCCCTTGAGAGCCCGCAGCCCCCCGCTCCCTGCAGTTGCACCCTGGGATGCTGACTGGCCGGCACTCTGACCAGCTTCTCTGGGGGTTTGCCGGCGTCGTGCGGGCTGGAGCACGGCAGGCCTAAGATTCGGTGCTTTGGGAACGGTCTTGTGTGCTGGTGGTTAACGACTTTAAGCATGCTGTTTTCCACCCCTCATTTAAAGGTGGGGAAAGTGCGTGGTTGCCCAAACGTGCAAATGGCCTTCTGAGTGCGGGTCTCTGCCTGTTCTTTTCGGAGCTCACACAGACACCCACGGCTCACTCTTGCTCCCTCAGCTGGGGCCACTTCCCAAGTGCCTCCCAGCAGGATCGTCTGGGGCAGGTTCCTGGCCCCCAGCCTTGAGTTAGGGGGCCCAGTCCGGTGACCGAGGCTCCTCTGCAGACACACAGGCTGAAGGAGAGCGTGGCCCCTGTGCTGAGCGTGCTGACGGAATGTGCCCGCAGGCACCGCCCCGCCAGGAAGTTCCTGAAGGCCCAGGTATGGCGTAGACGGGCTGTGGCTGGGCCCTGGTTGGAGACCCTGGTCCTTCCAGGCCCAGGCTGAGAGGCAGCTGCCTCCGCAGGTGCTGCCCCCGCTGCGGGACGTGAGGACCCGGCCTGAGGTGGGGGAGCTGTTGCGGAACAAACTAGTTCGCCTCATGACGCACCTGGACACTGACGTGAAGCGGGTGGCAGCCGAGTTCCTGTTTGTCCTTTGCTCCGAGAGCGGTGAGTGGGGGGCCTGCCCCTGCCTGCCCCTCCCCAGCTACACTCCCACACTGACTTCTGCCCTGCCCTTCAGTGCCCCGGTTCATCAAGTACACGGGCTATGGAAATGCCGCCGGCCTCCTGGCTGCGAGGGGCCTCATGGCAGGGGGCCGGCCCGAGGGCCAGTACTCAGAGGACGAGGACACAGACACGGACGAGTACAAGGAAGCCAAGGCCAGGTGTGTGCTGAGACTCTTACTCAATGCCCCCATTCCTGTTACCACACCCATTTGAAGCTGCAGGGTGAATGGGATAAGGGTGACCGATGGGTAAACTCTTAGAGAATCAGGCCTCTGCTTTTAAGGGCATATTCTGACACCAGGGTGTTCCATTGAGAACACAGGGTGAAGAGGTCTGAACAATGCGGGGGGCCAGGTGGTCCAGGCAGCAGGAGCTGTGACCTGCTGCTCCTGGAAGGAGGTCCTTCTGCAGCTGCTTTGCCTTCCCTGCACCCAAGAGAGTGAATTTCTTGCCCTTCCAAACCCAGGCAGGAAGATGGGAACTCCACCCACCCCACGCAGCCCTCCTGTCCTGGAGTCACTAATGCATTCCCCACACCTCTCTCTTGTGAAACAGCATAAACCCAGTGACTGGACGGGTCGAGGAAAAGCCTCCCAACCCCATGGAGGGCATGACAGAGGAGCAGAAGGAACACGAGGCCATGAAGCTGGTGAACATGTTTGACAAGCTTTCCAGGTGCGTGGCGTGGCACGGAGGGCCTGGGCCAGGACAGAGGAGGACCACCCGTGCCCCATCATGCGAGCCGAGGAGGTGGGATCAGAGTGGGATGTAGGTTCTGGCAAGACTGCATTACTGATGTTGGGAATCCTGTCTTGGAGAAAGTTCTCTAGCAAAAGAAGACTAGGATTGAGGTAAGTATTATGTTCATTTTTCAACTGATGAAAACTGAGGCCCAGAGACAGTAAGAAACTGCTTAAGTCTCAAAGTATAGGTAGCAGCGAGGATTTAGGCCTGACCAGGACAGTTCTCCTCCAGGTTTCCCCAGGCCACAGGAGCAGCTTGGGGGAGCAACAGGCCACGGTGGGGGGACCCCTGCTCCGCCTGCCAGGCCCCCTTTCCCATCCCCACCACCTTTTTCCCACAGGCACAGGGTCATCCAGCCCATGGGGATGAGTCCCCGGGGCCAGCTCACATCCCTGCAGGACGCCATGTGTGAGACCATGGAGGGGCAGCTCTCCTCGGACCCTGACTCGGACCCTGACTGAGAACGGACGCTCTTCTGCTCCCCTTCAGAACCGGTGCTGCTTCCAGAGGTGTCCTTGGGGCCAGGACGTGGGGAGGCCACGCCCCTCCCTCCAGCTTGGAGGCCCTTCTCTTTACGCCCCTCCCTCCAGCTTGGAGGCCCCTCTCTTTACTCCCAGAGCTCTCTTCATGGTTTGCCTTTGGTCCATTTGTTTCTCTGCAGACTGGGAGGCTCTCGTCCTGCTAGGACTCTGGGAACCCAGTCTTTGTTCCTGTAAATGAAGTGGTTTCTTTTGTGTGTCTGAATGCAAAGGTGTACATGCGTTTGGGAGGGTGGGACTGAGCGTGGGAACAGGCAGACAGCAGGAGCACAGCCGGCGTGCTGGCCCAGAGCTGGTGTTGAGCAAGTACCGCGTTTCACAGGGCAGAGAACTTACTGGAACTTTATATGCTAATGCCAGAAACACACTTCTGATCTGCTGTTTTTGTCGCCACTGAGTGCAGAGCTGGTAGCCTCTTGTATTTTTTGTCCTGGCTCAGTGCCCAAGTTATCAGTGGCTCTGAAAATCTCAATCCTTCCTGTTGGCTTAGATCATTAAATATATGAAGGAAAATGTCTTTCCTGAAACCGTAAGTCTAGATTTCGGTTGTGTACCACAGAGCTTCATGAAAACGCCTTTTTGAAATAAAGTCCCAGGCAAGGATGTGTGCGTGCGCATGCGTGCGTGTGAATACGTGTGCAGAATAGAAAGTAAAGGCACGTTAAGTAGAAGGAGAATTACGTCTTTCTTAGAATGCAGCTCTTTTCCTGGATGACCACTCATGTATCAGGCCACCAGGTCTCCTGAGCAGTTTGTCAGTGAAATCTGCTCCAGGGGGCTCTAGCCTAGGGATCCAATGGGGAGGTAAGACTCCAAGGAGGAGGGAGCACTGAGGGGCAGGAGCTGCGTCTGGGGCAGCCCCAGACAGGGCCTGTGCCAAAGCAGGAAGACCCCAGTAGGTTCTGCCCAAACAGCAGTGTGGCTGCTAACAAGTGAGCAATGCCTTCTGTCTTAGAGGTTAATTCACGCAGCATTAACGCGAAAAGGCCTGGTTGCGGGGGAAGGCTGCTAGAATGGTCTGAAACAGATGAGTTTCTGGGGTTGATGTGAAAGGCCTCAGGGAAAAGGGTGTGTTGGGTGCTCTGAAGGGCCTGTGGATGTATTCAGGGACAAATGTTCTCGGTCCTCAGGCAGTAGAGGAGAAACACCCACACCTCGAAGTTTCCCCATTCCTGTCCCGTTTAGGTGACAAAAATGAAGGAATGCCCAGTTTCTATATTAAAATTTATTTCATGCCAGAAAAGGACAGACTAAAAATAAGCCTACTAAAGAGGCCAGGGTGCTTGAAGACTCGAGTGCATTACCTGGGACCCAGACCCACTCCCGGGAGGTGGCTGGGGCTGCTCACCCCGGTGGACAGACGTTGACCCTGCCCTGCAGATGGATCCCAACTTGGGGTTCTAGGCAGTCTGAGTTCAAAAGATTCACCGTCAGAAGAAAGCTTTTGACGTCAAGAGCTTCAGCAGAGTGAAGAGTTAAACAACAAAGTCAGCCCAGGCAGCGCCTTCACATCTGTGACAGTGGCCCTGACTGCACAGGGCTTACGACCCAGGAAGACACTCCAGGGGCAGCCTCGGGTTGCGTCTTCCGGTTCGGCCTTAATTTGTAAATGTGCCCGAGCTGTTCCTCAGGCAGAAGTCTTCATCAGAAATGGGCAGTGACTCCCAAGTAACCTCTGGTGTGAGAGGCATTCCTCACAGTCTGTCCCAGCCGTCAAACTGGAACACAAAGAGGAAATTGGTTACTGAGAACACACTGGGCACATGTGAGGGCCTGGAATCAAAGTTTCATAAAATGGAAGCTTTTCTGTCTGCAAATGCTATTTAACCAAGTTAAGACGATGCCAAGCAGGTCTGGGCAAAACTGGGTGGCTAAAAGGGCTTTGTTTAAGTAACCAGTATAGACATACTGAGGCTCACGTGCTCAAGAACACTGACCATTTGGAAAGGTGATCCAACTTTCACTTCCATTCACCCCTTAGTGTTTACTCTTGGGCAGCAACTCTTCTAAAATAAACCCCTAAAATTGTAACACACTACACAAATTTCTCTGGAACTAGAAAATGGCTCAGGTCAAATCATATAGGACTAATTCCAAAAGCCCATAGTGGCTACTTGTGCTTATATGAAAGCAGGAAGTCAGTCCCTAGGTAAGGAAAGGCTCCTGTGTAAGCTGCCAAGTGGACTTGACCAAGGCCTCTACTCCCCTGGGAGGGCGGCATCTGCTGCTGTTCCTCTGGAGATGCAAAGTGGAAGCGTCGTGTTAGCTGGACTTGCACCAGGTGATACAGCCATGTGACAGGCATGACGGTCTTTATTTCCTCCAATGAACTGAGAAATGACACCGCCCTGCAGCTTTTCCCTAAGAGCCAGACTCTGGATTGAAGGGCAGTGACGTCTAACTCCATGAAAACAATGGAACTGCAAGTTCTCATAGCCTTAAAAAGCCTCATATTCTCACTTTGGTCCAAATTGGTAAGAAAATAGCCTATAGCCAAAGGCTGGGGGCTTTTGCCAGTGGAGATGAAAGGAAAGGGCTGACCCATGGTGCTAAAGCCCTAAGGCAGGCACAGCCAAAGGCAGGAAGGTTCCCGAGGTGAGAACAGGAGCATTCTGGTGACACCCGGCTGTAATCGTAAACAATCCTCTTCTTGAGAGACAGACTTCAGACGTTTAATGCTGCCCCTGTAGAAAATAACCCCTCACATGAAGGCTATACATGCTAACTGATTCTCGTGGGAAACTTCACTTGGAGGAGGTTTGATACCTAGAGCTATGAAGGCTCTGGCTTTCTACCGCCAGTAGATAAGTCAGTGGCTCTCACACTGTCCTAAAAGCATCATCCCATACTGGTTCCGAGAACTTGAGAACCACGTCTTAGCCTGAAGCTGTGTGGTGCTCCTTCATTTTAGGGCACAGAGAGCTGAAGTGGGATGGCTGTGGAACGACAGCCCCGTGGGCCTGGACCCTCATCTGCCACTCGGAGCAGGCACAAGGGGGCAGTTTCTTCATGTCTAAATGGCGGGAATAAGAATCACAGCACCTCATTAATAAGCACACAGACGGCCCGGACAGTGCCTGGTGCAGAGTTAACAGCAATATTACCTGTTACTGTTACAGTGTTAGCCAAACAGGGCTCTGCTCAAGGTCAAGCAGACCCCGGAGCAAAAGAGACCCCTCCTGTGACTGTGCAGCAGGCCATACCTTTCCAGTTTCCCTCTGGATGAGGTCCTGGAGGTCATCTGTCCAGCCGACAAGCTCCACCAGCCTTTTCACACCATGGACCACGTCCCCCAGCTGGACCACGTCCCTGCCCCGAGGATTCCTAGCCAAGGACCCCACCAAGTCCCGGTTGATGAGCAGTCGGGGCACCGAGCTCCGCACGGCATCAGACAAGCTGGCAAAAGGTTCCACCTGAAAAATTGCCCAAAGGTGAGGAGCAGGGTGCGCGCTTTCCCAGGCCCTCAGGACCTTTGTGCCACAGTCCCTGAGGCCCTGGAGGTGCAGCCTGACCAAGGCCAGACCTTGGGTACGGAGAAAACCCAGCACCGCTTCCGTTCCGCAGGAGCGCTCCCGCTGCGCGGTCTCAGCCCTTGCGTCCCCCTCCCCGAGCCTCCCTCTCATCCACGCCCGTCTCTCCTGCCTTTCCTGCCTCTCCTGGCTTCTGCAGGTCTCCCTGCTGAAGTTCATCCACGCATCTCACCTGCCCTCCCCATCCACTCACCAGTGACGTGACAGCCCATCTATCTGTTCCTGCTCCCTGAGGGCAAGTGCCCGACCCCTCAGAGGGACCGCCACTGAGGGGCTCCTGATGCACCCACTACAACAGGGCCTGGCAAACTCGGGGGAAATACACACAGCTCTGGGTCTCTGGCTGGTTGGAGGCCTGGGCACAGGTCTTTCTGGCTCCCCTGCCCCCGTGGTGCCTGAATCCAATCAGGCACAGTGCCTTCAGGGTCTCATCACAGCCTTTAGAAGCTTCCCCAACGTCTGGTCCAGATGCATCTCCCAAGCACCTCAAAACGCATGTGCAGAACTGAATGCGGCAACCCCAATCCAGACGCCTCAGCAAAGGCCCTGACCTCCCACAGGAGAGACAGACACCTCCCTCCTCAGTCCTCGGAGAGACGCCAGGCTCTAAGTCCAGCCCTCCTCCCCTCTGCCATCTCTCACAGTCCCCAAGTCTGACTATGCTCAGCCTCCTGGATATGTGCTCAATTCATCCAGTTCCCAGATCTCTCTGATCTCAAGGATGACCAGATACACCCCTGGTTTCACTGCTTCTACAAAAAATCGGTCTCTGTGATAGATGCAACCTTGGAAGCCTGCTCCTGCCTGACATCGTTGCCCTCACGCGTCGTGCCCACCCGCACTCTGGACACCTTCCTTCCCCCCGTCCTCCCATGCAGACTGCCGCTCTCTTGGCCTGGACCATCACT
Source organism: Capra hircus (assembly GCF_001704415.2). Lineage (NCBI taxonomy): Eukaryota > Metazoa > Chordata > Mammalia > Artiodactyla > Bovidae > Capra > Capra hircus. Next base: position 55,052 of record NW_017189536.1, on the reverse strand, counting down.
GCTTCCTCACATGATGAATCCACTCATATTCCAAAGGCAGGGCCCCAGAGTGTCCCACCAGCCCTCACTTCCTCTGCCTGGTCTCGCTAGCCTCCTCCCCACACATCTGTGCACCATTAGGCCTGCTGACAAACCTCCAGGGAGGTCCCAAGGATGAGCAGCAGGTCTGCCATGGGGAAGTCAGCCAGATGCAGCAGGAACCTAGCAGGCAGCGGCTCCCCGAAGAACACGATGTCAGGCTTCGTGACGCCAGAGCAGACGGGGCAGCGGGGGACCCTGTCCACCATCACGTCGGCCTGGGTGACACAGGAAGAGGGGTCTGAAGGAGCCATACAGCACAGTTGAAAAGGCAAAACCAACTTCTTACTGAGAAAGTGTCCAACAGTCCCAACAGCTGAGACAGAAGCACAGTGACGCCCCTGTGTGAGAAGAACCCAGCTTCAGCAGTTACTGACACTCTGCCAGCTGTATTTCCTATAGCACCCAGAATCTGGGGAGGTGGCAGGATTTGAAAGCAGATCTGGGATACGGCATGACATCTGACACACTGGCCACTATGCTCTGCACCCTGCAGGAGTGCCTGTCAGAGACGCTCAGCTGGTAAGGAAGCCCAGCTGACCCTCAAACAACACGGGGGCCGGGGCGACAATCCTTTGCACAACGGAAATCTGCACAAAATTTAGGCTAAGCCTTCTGTACACAGGGTTCGTCCATATCTGTGGTTCTGTATCTGTGATTCAATCAGCTGTGGATCATATAGTCCCAGAGTTCACAGTTATTTTCCTAAAAATCCACGTATGAGTTCAAACCACAGTTCAACCCACACAGTTCAAACCCATGTTCAAAGTCCACTGTACTAAACAGTCCTCAGCAGTACTCTGTAGGCATCTGGCTTACAACAGGTGTTATTCAATGAAAACGACAGTATAAATTTGTCCCTGATTTTAGCTGAAGTGATCCTGACAGGACCTTAGCCCTGAAGACATTCAGGTCAGCTTGAACTCACTGGCTGGAGTTATGACTCTCAACACTATCCACAGACCTCCTACTTGCAGGCCAAGGTGAAGCAGATGTGAGTCATTATATCCTGCTACACTTGTTCAGATCATGAACTCCTTATTACCAAATTCAGACTGAAATTGAAGAAAGTAAGGAAAACCGCTAGACCATTCAGGTATGACCTAAATCAAATCCTTTATGATTATACAGTGGAAGTGAGAAATAGATTTAAGGGCCTGGATCTGATAGATAGAGTGCCTGATGAATTATGGAATGAGGTTCGTGACATTGTAAAGGAGACAGGGATCAAGACCATCCCCATGGAAAAGAAATGCAAAAAACCAAAACGGCTGTCTGGGGAAGCCTTACAAATAGCTGTGAAAAGAAGAGAAGCGAAAAGCAAAGGAGAAAGGGAAAGATACAAGCATCTAAATGCAGAGTTCCAAAGAATAGCAAAAAGAGATAAGAAAGCCTTCTTCAGCGATCAATACAAAGAAATAGAAGAACAGAAGAGAATGGGAAAGACTAGAGATCTCTTCAAGAAAATTAGAGATACCAAGGGAACATTTCATGCAAAGATGGGCTCGATAAAGGACAGAAATGGTACGGACCTAACAGAAGCAGAAGATATTAAGAAGAGGTGGCAAGAATACAAAAAGGATCTTCACAACCTGGATAATCACGATGCTGTGATCACTCATCTAGAGCCAGACATCCTAGAATGTGAAGTCAAGTGGACCTTAGAAAGCATCACTACGAACTAAGCTAGTGGAGGTGATGGAATTCCAGTTGAGCTATTTCAAATCCTGAAAGATGCTGCTGTGAAAGTGCTGCACTCAATATGCCAGCAAATTTTGGAAAACTCAGCAGTGGCCACAGGACTGGAAAAGGTCAGTTTTCATTCCAATCCCAAAGAAAGGCAATGCCAAAGAATGCTCAAACTACCGCACAATTGCACTCATCTCACACGCTAGTAAAGTAATGCTCAAAATTCTCCAAGCCAGGCTTCAGCAATACGTGAACTGTGATCTTCCTGATGTTCAAGCTGGTTTTCAAAAAGGCAGAGGAACAAGAGATCAAATTGCCAACATCCGCTGGATCATGGAAAAAGCAAGAGAGTTCCAGAAAAACATCTATTTCTGCTTTATTGACTATGCCAAAGCCTTTGACTGTGTGCATCACAATAAACTGTGGAAAATTCTGAAAGAGATGGGAATACCAGACCACCTAACCTGCCTCTTGAGAAATCTGTACGCAGGCCAGGAAGCAACAGTTAGAACTGGACATGGAACAACAGACTGGTTCCAAATAGGAAAAGGAATACGTCAAGGCTGTATATTGTCACCCTGCTTACTTAACTTCTATGCAGAGTACATCATGAGAAACGCTGGGCTGGAAGATGCACAAGCTGGGATCAAGATTGCCGGGAGAAATATCAAGAACCTCAGATATGCAGATGACACCAGCCTTATGGCAGAAAGGGAAGAGGAGCTAAAAAGCCTCTTGATGAAAGTGAAAGAGGAGAGTGAAAAAGTTGGCTTAAAGCTCAACATTCAGAAAACGAAGATCATGGCATCCGGTCCCATCACTCCATGGGAAATAGATGGGGAAACAGTGGAAGCAGTGTCAGACTTTATTTTGGGGGGCTCCAAAATCACTGCAGATGGTGACTGCAGCCATGAAATTAAAAGATGCTTACTCCTTGGAAGAAAAGTTATGACCAACCTAGATAGCATATTCAAAAGCAAAGACATTACTTTGCCAACAAAGGTCCGTCTAGTCAAGGCTATGGTTTTTCCAGTGGTCATGTATGGATGTGAGAGTTGGACTGTGATGAAGGCTGAGTGCCGAAGAATTGATGCTTTTGAACTGTGGTGTTGCAGAAGACTCTTGAGGGTCCCTTGGACTGCGGGGAGATCCAACCAGTCCATTCTAAAGGAAATCAGCCCTGGGATTTCTTTGGAAGGAATGATGCTAAAGCTGAAGCTCCAGGACTTTGGCCACCTCACGCGAAGAGTTGACTCATTGGAAAAGACTCTGATGCTGGGAGGGATTGGGGGCAGGAGGAGAAGGGGACGACCAAGGATGAGATGGCTGGATGGCATCACGGACTCGATGGATGTGAGTCTGAGTGAACTCCGGGAGTTGGTGATGGACAGGGAGGGCTGGCGTGCTGCGATTCATGGGGTTGCAAAGAGTCAGACACGACTGAGCGACTGAACTGAACTGAACACTTGTTCATACTTGGGCTAGACACCAGAAGAGAAAACTAAGGGAAAAGACACTTGCCTTATAAGGTAAACCTTCACCGCTAATGCAAATGTGTTTTTCAGGCTGAACCCAGTAAGGAGCAGCAGAAACAACAGACAAAAGAAACGGACTATTCAGGGACTTTAGATATTAGCAGATCCAGATAAAAACTGTATTATGCTTAAATTTTTTAAAGGACAGGTCTGAAATACTTGTTGGAGATAAAAAGCTATACAAAGTATTGCAGTGGATTTGGAAAGGAACCAGATAGGACTCGAAGTAATAAAAAGTAGAGTACTGAAAATTAAAGCTCAGAGGAGGGGCTTTATCCTCTATGGAAGAACAATGTATCAATAAACTGGAAAGTAGATCAGGAGGAAGACTCAGAATGCAGCACCCAGGGGAACAAGACAGGATGTAGAAAAGAGTGGCCAGGGCTTCTGGGCGGAGCGTGAGGCAACCTCAGAGGTGTTTAACCCAGGGTCCAAAGAGGGAACACAAGGTCCACAGACATGGGGCAGCCACTGTCCAGAGGAATCACCATGACTGAGGGCTTGGGTTTTTTAAGCAAAAATCAAAAAGATATCAAACTACAGATTCGGGAAGCTCTACAAAGGTCCATACGGTCACAGAGGGTCAGACACGACTGAGGGACTGCACAGCAGCAGCACAGAGACAAAGCGCAACCACGTGCACAGCTCCAAAGACAGAAGCTTTAGATCATCAGAAAACAGCGAAAAGGTGACCCTACAGTTTATGCAGAAAGCAAGAGACTCGGACCAGCCGATACGATACGGAAAAAGATGATCACTGAAAGAGAAATGCGGTAAAGCAGACCTCCCTCATTAAAACGAGAAACTCCTCCTCTGTGAAAGACAACATCAAGAGGATGAGAGAAGTCACAGACTAGGAGAGAACACTTGCAGAAGACAAATCTGATAATGCAAAGAATTCTTAAAGCTTACAATAAGAAAATAGGCAACTCAGTTTAAAAATGGGCCCAAGACCTCACCAAAGAAGATACAGATGGCAAATGAGTATAAGAAACAAGTTCCACAGTATATGTTGCTGCTGCTGCTGCTGCTGCTGCTAAGTCACTTCAGTCGTGTCCAACTCTGTGCGACCCCATAGATGGCAGCCCACCAGGCTCCCCTGTCCCTGGGATTCTCCAGGCAAGAACCCTGGAGTGGGTTGCCATTTCCTTCTCCAAAGCATAAAAGTGACACGTGAAAGTGAAGTCGCTCAGTAGTGTCCAACTCTTAGAGACCCCATGGAATACAGCCTACCAGGCTCCTCCGTCCATGGGATTTTCCAGGCAAGAGTACTGGAGTGGGGTGCTACTGCCTTCTCTGTTATGTGTCACTAGGAAACTGCAAATTAAAACAATGAGATACCAGTATCCACCTACAAGAACGGCCAAAATCAACACCAAGTGTTGTTGATGCAGAGCAACAGGAATTCACATTCACTGTGGCTAGAAATGTGAAATGGGGCGGCCGCTCTGGAGACAAAGACGAGGCGCAGTCTTACCATAGGGCCAGCAGGCACAGTCTCTGGTATTCACCCAGAGGAGCTGAAAGCACATCCACAGAAAACCTGCATATGGATGTTTGTAACAACTTTACTCATAATTACCAAAACCTGGAAGCAACCAAGGTGTCCTTCAGTAGGTGATAAACAGACCGTGTCACATCCAGACACTGGAATATTCAGTTCAGTTCAGTCACTCAGTCGTGTCCAACTCTTTGCAACCCCATGAATCACAGCACGCCAGGCCTCCCTGTCTATCACCAACTCCCGGAGTCTACCCAAACCCATGTCCATCGAGTCTGTGATGCCATCCAGCCATCTCATCCTCTGTCATCCCCTTCTCCTTCTGCCCCCAATCCTTCCCAGCATTAGAGTCTTTTCCAATGAGTCAACTCTTCGCATGAGGTGGCCAAAGTATTGGAGTTTCAGCTTCAGCATCAGTCCTTCCGATGAACACCCAAGACTGATCTCCTTTAGGATGGACTGGTTGGATCTCCTTGCAGTCCAAGGGACTCTCAAGAGTCTTCTCCAACACCACAGGTCAAAAGCATCAATTGTTGGGCACTCGGCTTTCCTCACCGTCCAACTCTAACATCCATACATGAGTACTGGAAAAACCACAGCCTTGACTAGATGGACCTTTGTTGGCAAAGTAACATCTCTGCTTTTAAATATGCTATCTAGGTTGGTCATAACTTTTCTTCCAAGGAGTAAGCATCTTTTAATTTCATGGCTGCAATCACCATCTGCAGTGATTTTGGAGCACCCAAAAATAAAGTCTGACACTGTTTCAACTGTTTCCCCATCTATTTCTCATGAAGTGATGGGACCAGATGCCATGATCTTAGTTTTCTGAATGTTGAGCTTTAAGCCAACTTTTTCAACTCCGCCTCAAAAAAAAAAACCAAACAGCTATCAGGCCATGAAAAGACATGGAGGAACCTTAAATACATAATACTATGTGAACGAAGTCAATGAGCAAGGCCGCTTACTGTATTATTCAAACTCTATGACATTCCAGAAAAGGCAAAATTACGATCACCAACGTACACGGAAGGCTGACACACTGACAGAGGAATGGATAAAGACGACACGGCACAGACACCACACGGAATATCACGTGACCGTCAAGAGACAGCAGTGATGCCTGCGGCAGCACAGACGCACCCAGAGACTTGCCACATGAGGTCAGACACAGACAAGCACGACAGGCATCGCGCGCCCGTGGGGTCTGACTGTTTATATGATGCGAATGCACTCGTTCACAACGCAGAAAAGACTCACAGATTTCAGAAACAAACTGATGGTCACCAAAGAGGAACTGCGGTAGGGAGGACTCAATCAGGAGTTTACCATATACACACTAGTGAATATAAAACGTCCAACAGATCACCGACAGGGACCTACTACATAGACAGGGCACTCAATGCTCTATAAGAACCTATATGGGAGAAGAGTCTGAGAAAGGGTCCACACGCATACGCTGAACCACTCTGCTGCACGCTGGAAACTAAGACAACACTGCCACACTAGTACTAAATACACTCATACACTAACACTAAACACACTCATACAACACAACACACTAATACTAAATACCCTAATACACTAACACTAACACACTAATACAACACTAATACCCTAACACTAACCCTAACACAGCACTGACACACTAGTACTAAATACACTCGTACACTAACACTGGATATCCTAACACACTAGTACTGAATACACTAACACACTAACACTAACACACTAATACTAACCCTAACACTGACACACTAATACACTAACACTAAATACCCTAAAACACTAACACACTAGTACTAAATACACTAACACTAACACACTAACCCTAACCCTAACACAGCACTGACACACTAGCACTAAACACACTCATACACTAACACTAACACTAACGCAACACTGATACACGAACACTGAATACCCTAATACCCTAATACTAACACACTAGTACTAAATATACTCGTACACTAACACTAGACACACTCATACACTAATACTAACACTGATGCAACACTGATACACTAACACTAACACGAAGACAGCACTGTGGATCAGCTATTGCTGTTCACTGTTCAGTCACTAAGTTGTGTCCAACTCTTTGCAACTCCATGGACTGCAGCACACCAGGCTTCCCTGTCCCTCACTATCTCCTGGAGTTTGCACAAACTCATGTTCATTGAGTCTATGATGCCATCCAACCACCTCATCCCGTCAGCCCCTTCTCCTCCTGCCCCCTATCTTTGCCAGCATCATGGTCTTTTCCAATGAGTTGGCTCTTCATGTATCAGATGGCCAAAGTATTGGAGTTGTAGCATCAGCATCCGTCCTTCCAATGAATATTTAGGGTTGATTTTGTTTAGGATTGACCGGTTTGACTATACTTCAATAAAATAATATGAATAAAGATCTGTGGTTGCTAAGGGCTTGGGGTCAGGGAGGGAATTAAGGTTGACTGATTACTGGATACAGGGTTCTCCTGTGGGTCATGAAAATACTCCAGAAGTAGACAGAGGTGGTGGCTGCACAGTACAGTGAAAATACTAAATACCAATAGAGCATGCACTGTACAATGGCTAATTCTATGTTACGTGAATTCACCTCAATTAAAAAAAGACAGGATTCTGTGCCATGTCGTTATTTCAGTTTCACCTTTATTTAAGATTTTTCACTCTACCTTACTCTACTTTAAAATACAAAAAAAAAGCCATTCTAAGATTCAAAAGATACAGTATATATATATATACACAATGGTATATCACTCAGCCATTAAAAAGAATTAAATAATGCCATTTGCAGCAACATGGATGGACCGAGAGACTGTAATACTAAGCAAAGGCAGACAGAGAAAACTGAATACCATATGATATCACTCATTGTGGAATCTAGAATACAACACAGGGAAACCAGAAGCTACTTCCAGAACACGTGCTCACAGGCTGCAGGTCTGGCGATCACACTCTGATGGACCACTGCCTAGAGGAGAGGAGACGCGGTGTTTGCCTGCCTTTAGCCCAGGCCACTGTGGGAGGTCCTCCAGCATCCATGTGGGAACTCTCCCCAGACCGTGTGTTACAAGCCCCGGGCTTGGGCCTGCCAGTCCTCCTCCACCCAGGCCCTCTCTGAGACAGCACTGAAGATCAAGCCCCGAGCCTCTGGAGTGGAAGCGCTGACTCCAAGACACTGACTTACAGAGAACTAGCCCTAGGGCACTTCAAATAGTGAGAACTCACACAAAGGAAACCACCCGAATATAAGACCTGGCATCACACAACCACCAGTAGCACCCTGTGCAGAACACCCCATCTAAACAACAAACAAAGCAAAAATACAAACCCAACCATCAGCAGACAGGATCACCACCTCACTCAGCCCTGCCCATCAGAGGAAAAACAAGCAAACAAACAAAAAGAAAACACTCAGCAGTATCTCACCCCATAGGAAGCTCACACAGACCACTGGACCAACCATGGGAGGGCAGAAACCAAAAGGAAGAAAGAATTCAACACTGAAGCCTGGGGAAGAGAGACTTCAAACACAGTAAGTTAAAAGAAAATAATGAAAAGTCAGGGAAATACTACACAGATGAAGGAACAAATCAGAAACACAGAAGTCCAAATACATGAAGAGGAAATAGGCAAACTACCTGATACACTAATACACTAACACTAAATACCCTAATACTAAGAAAGGGTCCACACGTATACACTGAACCACTCTGCTGCACACTGGAAACTAAGACAACACTTCAAAGATGATCAAAACCCTTGAAAACAAAATGGAGAAAATGCAAGAGTCAGTTAACAAAGACCTGGAAGAATTACAGAGCAAACACACAGGGACAGAGAACATGATTACTGAAGTTAGACATGCTCTGGAAGGGTCAATAGAATATCTGAAGCAGAAGGATGGATCAGTGGCTGGAAGACAAAATGGTGGAAATAACTTCTGAAGAGCAGAATAAAGTAAAAAGAATGAAAAGAACTGAGGATAGTCTTAGAGACCCCAGGACAATTTCAAATGCACCAACGTTCCAATTATAGGCATCCCAGAAGAAGAAGAGAAAAAGAAAGGATATAAGAAACTTTTAGAAGAGATTATAGTTGAAAATTTCCGCAACATGGAAAAGGAAATAGTCAATCAAGTCCAAGAGGCACAAGGAGTCCCACAGAGGATCAACCCAAGGAGAAGCGCGCCAAGACACATGCTGATCAAGCTGTCGAAGACTAAACGCAAAGAAAGAATATTAGCAGCAGCAAGGGAAAGGCAACAAGTGACGTTCAAGGAAAGCCCCATGTGCTTAATAGCTGATCTTTCAGCAGAAACTCTGCAGGCCAGAAGGGAATGGCAGGATATGTTTAAAGTACTGAAAGGGGAAAATCAACAACCAAGAATACTGTACCCAGTGAGGATCTCATTCAAAATTGATGGAGAAATAAAAAGCTTTTCAGACAAGCAAAAGTTAAGCGAATTCAGTACCACCAAACCAGTTTTACAACAAATATTAAAAGGATTTATATAGTCAAGAAATATAAGAGAAGAAAAAAGATAAAAAATCAACCCCAAACAATTAAGAAAATGGCAATAGGAACATATATATCAATAATTACTTTAAATGAAAATGGATTAAATGCTCCAACCAAAAGACACAGACTGGCTGAATGGGTACAAAAATAAGACCCATACATATGCTGTCTGCAAGAAACGCACTTCAGACCTAAAGATACATAGAGCCTGAAAGTGAGAGGATGGAAAGATATATTCCATGCAAATGGGAATCGAAACCTGGAGGAGCAATCCTCATATTAGACAAAACAGACCTTACAATAAAGAAGATTACAAGAGATAAGGAAGGGCATCACATAATGATCAAAGGATCGACCCAAGAGGAAGACATAACAATTGTAAATATCTACGCACCCAACACAGGAGCACCTCAGTACATAAGACAGACACTGGCAGACAGAGAAGAAACTGAGAGAAGGGCCTGTAACGCCCCCCACACCATGGGCAGATCATCAAAGCAGAAAACTAACAAGGAAACACAAGTCTTAAAGGACACATTAGATGAGATGGGTCTCGTTGACATCTTCAAGACACTCCATCCAAATGCAGAAGAATACACCTTCTTCTCACGTGCACATGGAACATTCTCCAAGACAGACCATATCTTGGGTCACAAATCTAATCTCAGTAAATTTAAGAAAACTGAAATCATATCAAGCATCTTCTCCGACCACAATGCTGTGAGACTAGATATCAATTACAAGAAAGAAACTGTAAGAAACACTTGGAGATTAAACAACACGTCTCTAAATAAGCAACACGTTACTGAAGAAATCAAAAGGGAAATCAAAAAACTTCTGGAAACAAATGACAATGAAAACACGACAACTCAAAGCCTATGGGATGCAGCAAAAGCAGTTCTAAGAGGGAAGCTTATAGCAACACAATCTAACCTCTAAAAAACAAGAAAAACATCGAATAGATAACCTAACATTACACCTAAAACAACTCAAAAAAGAAGAACAAAAAAAAATTGGTACAGAAATAAACCATATAAATGAAAAAGAAATGAAAGAAAAAATAGTAAAAATTAATAAAACCAAAAGCTGGTTCTTTGAGAAGATAAACAAAATTGACAAAACATTAGCCAGACTCAATATGCCAGAAGATCTGGAAAACTCAGCAGTGGCCACAGGACTGGAAAAGATAAGTTTTCATTCCCATCCCAAAGAAATGCTTTGCCAAAGAATGCTCAAATTAACGTACAATTGCGCTCATTTCACATGCCAGCAAAGTAATGCTCAAAATCCTTCAAGTTAGGCTGCAATAGACGGTAAAGTGTCTGTCTACGATGTGGGAGACCCGGGTTCAATCCCTGGGTTGGGAAGATCCCTTGGAGAAGGAAATGGCAACCCACTCCAGTACTCTTGCCTGGAAAACCCCATGGACAGAGGAGCCTGGTGGGCTACAGTCCACGGGGCGCGAAGAGTCGGGCACGACTGAGCGGCTTCACGCTCATGTTCACATTCAAGCTGGATTTAGAAAAGGCAAAGGAACCAGAGATCAAGTTGCCAGCATCCACTGGATCACAGAGAAATCAAGGTAATTCCAGAAAAGCATCTACTTCTGTTTAACTGACCACTCTAAAGCCTTTGACTATATAGATTACACCAAACTGTGGGAAATTCTTAAAGAGATGGGAATACCAGACCACCTTACTTGCCTCCTGGGAAACCTGTATGCAGGTCAAGAAGCAACAGTTTGAACCATACATGGAACAATGGACTGGTTCAAAATTGGGAAAGGAGCACATCAAGGCTGTGTGTTGTGAAAAAGCTGGCTTAAAACTCAACATTCAGAAAACCAGGATCATGGCATCTGGTCCCATCACTTCACGGCAAATAGATGGGGAAGAAAATGGAACCGTGACAGACTTCATTTTTTGGGGCTCAAAAATCACTGTGGATGGTGACTGCAGCCACGAAATTAAGACACTTGCTCCTTGAAAGAAAAACTATGAAAAACCTAAACAGCGTATTAGAAAGCAGAGACATCACTTTGCCAACAAAAGTCCATATAGTCAAAGCTATGGTTTTTCCAATAGTCATGTACAGATGTGAGAGTTGGACCATAAAGAAGACTGAACTCTGAGGAATTGATGCTTTCAAACTGTGGTGCTAGACAAGACTCTTGTGCATCCCTTGGACAGCAAGGAGATCAAACCAGTCAATCCTAAAGGAAATCCACCCTGAATACTCATTGGAAGGTCTGGTGCTAAGCTGAAGCTCTAATACTTTGGCCACCTGATGCAAAGAACTGACTCATTGGAAAAGACCCTGAGGCTAGGAAAGATTGAAGGTGGGAAGAGAAGGGGCAACAGAGGATGAGATGGTTGCATGGCATCACTGACTCAAGGGACATGAGTTTGAGCAAACTCTGGGAGATAGTGAAGGTCAGAGAATCCTGTCGTGCTGCAGTCCACGGTATCAGAAAGAGTCAGACACGACATAGTAAATGAACAACAGCAATGCTCTATAGTTAACTAAAAACAGTAAGCACAGCTATAGTTACCGACACAAGCTATCTATGAAATTTTGCTCAGGGACAAAGCAATGTGAATATTAGTTATCCCATTAGTGGAAAAAACTAATTGTGTGTGGGTGTAGGTACATAGAAATGTGCGTGTATGTTTATATACACACACACATATCAAATGGGCTACCGGAACTGGCAGAAGGCAGACTCACTTTTCCCTACATATTTTGTATTTCCTTAATATTTTTAATCTGCAAATATCCTGTGGCCCAATAAGTCTATATTCATAGATACTGGGAGTTAGGACTTGCACACTAAAAAAATACTGAAGTATAGCTGATTTACAATATTGCATTAGCCTCATGCCTATAGCAAAGTGATTTGGCTATACATATATCTGTCTGTATATGTTGTTATTCTTTTCCCTTATAGGTTATTAAAGATACTGAATATAGTTCCCTGTGCTGTACAGTAAATCCTTGTTGTCTGTACGGCCTTAATTTTGACAAGTTAATATTAATTTTTTTTAATTAAAGAAAATCATTTTCATAGTATCACCGTTCTGTTGTCCTTCCAACACAATGCTTATAAAGTGCCACTTCTCCAGATCACACCCAGTGAGAAGTGCAGCGGGAAAGAACTCTCTGTGACAACTTACCCAGAAGTCCTCCCCTGGGTAGGGTCTCCGGCAGATGGTGCAGGTGGCCGAGGCAAGGGATCCATGAGCTTCAACGAGCTTTGAGTCAGGGATGCCAGATGCTGAAATTCAAACCGAAGCTAAGTGCTGCTGCCTCTGGGGTGGGCACACAAGCCCCTCAGTGTCACCTCTGGGTGTGGCAGGCCCCCAGGAGAAGCCTCAGCCCTTCCTCCGTGGAAGCCTTGCCTCTATAACCCAGACAAAACCCCGCTGATCAGAATAAGCTCAGTGATAAGGCTTTGACAAGGAGCCAACTCACAGTTAAAGCAAAGCACATGGAAAAAATCACCGACATGGCTCATAATTGTGTGTGTGTGTGTGTGTGTGTGTGTGTGTGTGAGTTGCTCAGTTGTGTCTGGCACTTTTTGCAGCGCTATGGACTACAGCCCACCAAGCGCCTCTGTCCATTGGATTTCCCAGGCAAGAATACTGGAGCGGGCCGCTATTCCCTTCTCCAGTGGATTGTCCCAACTCAAGGAGCAAACCCAGTCTCCTTCATGGCAGGCAGACTCTTCACCATCTGAGCCACCAGGGAAGCCCGTGAAAAGATGCTCAGCATCGCTCATGACTGAAAACATGCTCCAAGACTGCAGCGGGTCACCAGCTCACAGCAGTCAGACGGCCGTCGTCAAAAAGCCTACAGCAGTGAACACTGGAGAGGGTGTGGGGGAAAGGGAGCCCTCTGACACAGTTGGTGGGAATGGACACTGATACAGCCACTACGGAAAACAATATGGAGATTCCTAAAAAAAACTATGAATAAAACTACCATATGACCCAACAGCCCCACTACTGGGCATAAACTCTGAGAAAACTGTAACTGGAAAAGACACAAGCACCTCAGTGTTCACTGCAGCACTATCTACAAACAGCTAGGACATGGAAGCAGCCCAGACGTCCACCGACGGACGACCAGATAAAGCAGCTGTGGTACATGTCTACAGTGGGATATCAGCTCTAAAAAGGAATGTGTTCGAGTCAGTGCTAATGAGGGGGATGAACCTAGAGCCTATTATACAGAGTGAAGTAAATCAGGAAGAGAAAAATGAATATCGGACATCAATGCATGTACGTGGAACCCAGAAAGATAGTACTGATGAACCTATTTACAGGGCAGCAGCGGAGATGCAGACATAAAGAACAGACTTATGGACACAGGGTGAGGAGGAGGAGAGGACGGGACAGATGGAGACAGTGGCACGGAAGCAAATCCACCGCAACTGTAACCTAGACAGCCCGTGAGAATCTGCTGGATGACTCCGGGAGCTCAGCCAGGTGTCTGTGGCAACCTACAGGGGCCGGAGGTAGGGGGGAGGTTCAAGAGGGAGGAGATGCATATATACCTGTGGCTGATTCATATTAATGTATGGAAATTTTTTTAATTAATGAATAGCAATAGAAAAAAAAAAAAGCCTGTGAAAACACAGTAGAAAAACATTTGACGTAAGTCTAGATCAAATTACACCCAACACCAAGAAAAACATTTTCTGTGCTACAGACACCAAGAGTAAGAAAATACTGCTAATATAAATACATTTCCAAAAACCTGTGGAAAAACAAACAACAGGTGACTTATCGTGCCAGGGCTGTTACCACCATGAGCTCTGGAAGGCCACGGGTATGAAGACCTGGCCCTCGTGGCCATGTTCCCCACCGTCCCCACTCTACTCATGTGGAGGTCACAGCCGCACACTCCCACTTCCCACAAGCCTGCACTGCTGCACTCCAGGAAAGAGATCATCCCCATGGGGTGTTCACTACTGCCTATGTGGCTCCAAGTTGTAGAGTCCTTCTAGCAAGTAAACATTTTCCTGGAGTTGAGACAGCTCCTTTTTTCAATTCACAAGACATCTGTAGCCTGGCTGAGCTGCTGCTGGCTTGCTGAGAGCTGCCCGTCAGCACCTGCAGAAAAGAAACGGCCCAGCAACTGCTTCTCCAGAGTGCACGGCCAGAGGTCAGCATGACCCATGAGTCACTCCGCGTGGCCATCAGCTAGGTACAGTCAAGAAATCACCACAATGAATTTGATATTAAGGAACTGTTAGTGATTTCTTTCTGTGATAATGATATCACGGCTGTGTTTTAGAAGGCTTTACCTTCTAAAGATATCCATTGCTGGATTTATAGATTAAATTTATGATGAGAGGGATTTGCTTCAAAATACTCAGGGGTGAGAGAAGATGGGGGTAGGACATAGGTTAAACAGGACTGGCCATGATGAGATAATGAGGCCATGAGTGTTCATCACATTCCTCTCACTGTGTGCTCAAAAAATTCCATAATGAAAACCTGAAAAAGGAAAGCCATCAGATCAATAAAACCAGAAGCTCCCAATGTCAACTTTAGCTCTATCGCAAACTCACAACCTAGAAAATGGGTCTGCCAATGAGGTCCTAACAGTGATACTTAAAACACAAAGAGGACATTTTTGGTGGAGATAATGGCAAAACTTCTTGGGTCAAAATCAGCCACAAGGATGGGAAATAAGCACTAGGCCTCAGCCCTACCCAGAACAGGCACCTGAGCCTTCCCTGCAGGAGCGGAAAAGTGTGGAACAGGACAGAGGCTCACCTCTCTCTAGCCCGTCGATGTTCTGTGTGTAGAGCCGCAGAAGCAGCCCCTTCTCATGCAGCAGCCGGAGGAAGTAGTGAGTAGCATTGGGCCTATAGTTCCCAGGGTACAGCTTTTTGGCGAAAGTGAAAAATGGCTTGGGGTCATGAAAGAAAAATGAGAGCTCAAAAATGGCCTCAGGGTAGGGGAGCTTGTACTGCTGGAGGATGCTGTAGTAGCCAACCCCTGGAGACCTGCGGAGAGAAGCGAGAGGCTCTGAGCCCTTCAAGAGACAGCAGGGAGTGGGGGGAGCTGTGGGACGAGCTCTGGGAGCGCAAGGCACCTGAAGTCTGGGATACCGCTGGGCGTGCTGATGCCGGCCCCCACCATGACCACCACCCTCTGGCAGGCTCTGGTCTTAATCAGCTCAGCGATGTCCTGCAGGAGAAACTTCTTCTGACCGTGGCCTCCACCTCCAGTGTCACTTGAGGCACCAGCAAAACAAGATACGGACCATCCTCCACCTGGAATACTGACAGAAAAGGAGAACAGCCAGGCAACCGCTGATAGCCGAGCTGACGCCAGCAAGAACAAGCAGTGTCTGCCTTCCACCAACCCCAACAGCAAGAGTGACCACGCTGCCTTCCCACCCCACACACGACCATCTTTCTTATCATGGATAACACAGAAACTCCAAAATCAAGATCTATTTGGGGGCAGAAATTTCAGGTTAATGGGGACTGTGCAATTCAGGAAAGTATCATTTCACAATTCCTGTTATCGAAAGCTGGTGAAGGCTCAAGCTAGAGCCAAGACAACTTGGGATGCTCTCTGCAGAGCCAAACACCCTAACATAGAAAGGATGTGATAAATACTCAGTGACATTTAAAGCAAATTAAACATCTCAGACTTTTTGCCAAATATTCAGTTCAGTTGAGTCGCTCAGTCGTGTCCGTCTTTTTGTGACCCCATCGACTGCAGCACTCCAGGCTTCCCTGTCCATCACCAACTCCTGGAGCTTGCTCAAACTCATGTCTATTGAGTCGGTGATGCCAATCAACCATCTCATCCTCTGTCATCCCCTTCCCCTCCCGCCTTCAATCTTTCCCAGCATCAGGGTCTTTTCAAATGAGTCAGTTCTTCGCATCAGGTGGCCATAGTATTGGAGTTTCAGCTACCGCATCAGTCCTTCCAATGAATACTCAGGACTGATTTCCTTTAGGATTGAACTGGCTGGATCTCTTTGCAGTCCAAGGGACTCTCAAGAGTCTTCTCCAACACCACAGTTCAAAAGCATCAATTCTTTGGCACTCAGCTTTCTTTATAGTCCAACTCTCACATCCAAACATGACTACTGGAAAAACCATAGCTTTGACTAGACAGACCTTTGTTGGCAAAGTAACATCTCTGCTTTTTAATATGCTGTCTAGGTTGGTCATAACTTTTCTTCCAAGGAACAAATGTCTTTTAATTTCATGGCTGCAGTCACCATCTGAAGTGATTTTGGAGCCCCCCAAAAGATAAAGTCTCTCACTGTTTCCATTGTTTCCCCATCTATTTGCTTTTAAGTGATGGGACCAGATGCCATGATCTTAGTTTTCTGAATGTTGAGCTTTAAGCCAACTTTTTTCACTCTCCTCTTTCACTTTCATCAAGAGGCTCTTTATTTCTTCTTCCCTTTCTGCCATAAGGGTGGTATCATCTGCATATCTGAGATTATTGATATTTCTCCTGGCAATCCTGATTCCACCTTGAGTTTCATCCAGCCTGACATTTCACATGATGTACTCTGCACATAAGCTAAATAAGCAGGGTGACAATATACAGCCTTGTCGTACTCCTTTCCCAATTTGGAACCAGTCTGTTGTTCCATGTCCATTTCTAACTGTTGCTTCTTGACCTGCATACAGATTTCTCAGGAGGCAGGTAAGGTGGTCTGGTATTTCCATTTCTTTAAGAATTTTCTACAAGTTTGTTGTGATCCACACAGTCAAAGGCTTTGGCATAAAGTAGAAGTAAATGTTTTTCTGGAACTCTCTTGCTTTTTCGATGATGATCAAACCAGTTTGGTTCCTCTGCCTTCTCTAAATCCAGCTTGAACATCTGGAAGTTCACATTTCACATACTGTTGAAGCCTGGCTTGTAGAATTTTAAGCATCCCTTTGCTAGCATGTGCGATGAGTGCAACTGTGTGGTAGTTTGAACATTCTTTGGCACTGCCTTTCTTTAGGATTGGAATGAAAACTGACCTTTTCCAGTCCTGTGGCCACTGCTGAGTTTTTCAAATTTGCTGGTATTTTGAGTGAAGCACTTTCACAGCATCATCTTTTAGGATTTGAAATGGTTCCACTGGAATTCCATCGCCTACCACTAGCTTTGTTCTTAGTGATGCTTCCTAAGGCCCACTTGACTTCACATTCCAGCATGTCTGGCTCTAGGTGAGTGATCACAGCATCGTGGTTATCTGGATCATGAAGATCTTTTCCATATAGTTCTTCTGTGTATTCTTGCCACCTCTACTTAATGTTTTCTGTTTCTGTTAGGTCCATACCATTTCTGTCCTTTACTGCACCCATCTTTGCCAAATATTAACAGGATGTTAATTAAGTAGGTTCAAGACACCATTCCAAAAAGGAACACTCATATCCTGACACTGAGGGATTCAAACTGCTGCAGAGACTCCATCTTCTATGTTCACAACCATTCAGGAGGCTGCTCATTTTATATAGCAGCCAAACATATGATACAACCCAGGCAAGGCAGGAGCCGACTGGAGCAGAGGGTCACCCTGCAAAACTCCAGGAGTCTCAGGTCATCTGCAGAAGCCAGGAGCTGAGACTCTCACAATACGGACTGTTTGGAGTATGAGATGGTCTTCCACAAGAAAAAAGGAGCGAGACAATAAGGATGCCACAGGCTTGCTCCGGACAGGCAGCAGGACTCAGCAAGAGGCTCCACAGCCAGGAAGCACCAGAAAGAAGACAGAGACAACACAAACTGCACGACAGGAGCAGCCCCTGAAGGCGTCCACCTGAAGCAAGTGCACGGCCACGGGCACACGGGCAGAGCCCAGGGTGGGCCTCAAGGCTCTGGGCTTCCCGACCTGCTCTCGGGGCCTCATTCGGCATCTGCCTGAGCTACACAACTTCATCACCGTCTGGCAGCATGCTGGCAGCCTGTGCAGAGTTCAAGACGGCCAGCCCCACTGCAGAGCGCCTGCCTCTCACCCGAAGGCTGGCAGCCGCCATGCCCATCTTCCAGAAGGCCCCGACGCCCCACAGCTAGGACTTCGGCCCTCGGTATAGACCCCTTCCTGACAGGAAGAGATTAAACAAACTGAAACGAAAACCCACCCCAAATGATGGATAAATCTAAAGTGAATACAAACACAAAAAGAGGAAACAGAGTATTTATTTTACTCATTTGTGATACAGGTAAGAAATAAGCACTCTAAAAGCACAACTTCAGATACAGGTCAGGACGACCCAGAGCCTATCTTCCAGGAGTGTGGTCCGAGCTCACTGTTTGCCCATTGCCTCTGGTTTTCCTTTGCTCCTGCACAATCTGCACACTCACCTGCTTACACCCTGCTGCTGAGGTTCTCCCTGATGCCCTCGGATCCCACAGCACCAGAGCATCTTAGCACCACACACCCCCCTACAGTGACAGTTTCAGGCCCACCACTCCCTCATGGACCTCTCCTTTCCTGGTTCTGTACTCACTCTAAACCCAGCTCCTTTTGCCCCTCAGCATGTCTAGAGTCTCCCAGAGCCAAGGCCACCTCCTTCATGAAGCCACTGCTCAGCCCAGTAAGAAGGCACCTTCGCCCTCCTCTGAAGAGTGACAGTACTGGCTCCCCTTCTTCCCGTTAGGGTGCCTGCCGCCCTCCCTCCTGAGGGCACACTGCACAGCTGCCTCTCACAGTCCGGGGCCGAGGACAGTGCAGCTCAGGGGCTCACTGGCCACTCGGTCCACCTGCAGTGCCTCTCCTGGCAGACCATCGTCCTGGCTTCCAAAGAACAGGCCTCAGAAAAGTATGTAACGAGAAAGAGGAACTGGCAAGGGAAGGCAGGGCTGCAGGCACCAAAGGGGGAGTCAGAGCCCTAGTCACCACTGCTTCATTAAGTCACTCAAGCACCCTGAGCCTTGGCTGCCGAAGCCAAAAGCAACAGAGCCAGAGATGATTCCAACAGTCTTTTGAAAAAATCCACAGCTGTAAATCTCCCAGCAGAAAGTACAGGAAACACAGCAGGGAAACAATGCTTTCCCACTCCTCCCCATGCTCTTCCAGAGATGCCCACAGATTCTGAAGAAAGTTCTCCTCCACCCAAGTCTTCCACAAAAGCACCAGACAAGGCAGCTCACTGAGTGCACATCAGTGAAGTCTCCAATGGGGTTTCCATTTGGTTTCTGAAAACCATGGTCAGGAAGGAAAAAGATGGCTCTGGCTACAACCACAGCTATTAGATGTCCACTTCACATAGCGTCGAGAACATCTGTTCACCTAAGGTCCTCAGCCAAACATTTCTGTGCTCCTTCTAAATGAAAATTATGGGAAATACAAAAGGAATGAGAGGAAAGTTGTGATATTGTGATTTAGAATTTTTTGTTGTTGTTGACAAAGTAGAGAATTATATATATATTCAGTTCAGTTCAGTCGCTCAGTCCTGTCTGACTCTTTGCAACCCCATGGGCTGCAGCACGCCAGGCTTCCCTGTTCATCACCAACTCCCAGGGCTTGCTCAAACTCATGTCCATCAAGTCAGCAACGCCATCCAAGCATCTCATCCTCTGTCTACCCTTTCTACTCCTGCCTTCAATCTTTCCCAGCATCAGTCTTTTCCAGTGAGTCAGTTCTTCACATCAGGTGGCCAAAGTATTGGAGTTTCAGCTTCAGCATCAGTCCTTCCAATGAATATTCAGGACTGACTTCCTTCAGGATTGACTTTGGATCTCTTTGCAGTCCAAGGGATGCTCAAGAATCTTCTCCAAAACAGTTCAAAAGCATCAATTCTTCGGCGGTCAGCTTTCTTTATAGTCCAACTCTCACATCCACATACGACTACTGGAAAAAACATAGCTTTGACTATATCTAACAATATATACTTTCGGTCTTAGTCCCAGAACCCTTAGAATTTCCTAAGAGCAATGGGAACACCTTCTGTTACAGTATTTGGTCTTTTGGCCTCAGGCCCTGAAATCCCTTCAGAGCTCTGAAGTGAAATGAGTGTCCTGTTATTCATAACAAGCCTCTTACAACTAGGCTGAGTTTATGTTAACGAGGTGGTTACTGGAAATCCCCTAAGGATGGGGTATGGTTGCCAGGGAAACCAACCACAATTAGAGAGTTGGAATCTCCATGAAAACCCAAAAGCAAGTGGTTCAGAAGGCTTCCACGGGCCAGGCCCCAAACCCCACGGGGACAGAAGCTCCTGCATTTGGAACTCTCCCAGACCTCAGCCTAGGCGTCTCTTTATCTGGCTGTTCATTCATACTTTTTAATATCCTTTATAATAAACTAGCAATCTACTCAGGGAACCGGTTTCTTGAACTCTGTGAGTGGCTGTAGATTAATCACATCAGAGGAAGGGTCATGGACAGCTCCAATCTGTAGTCAGCTGGTCAGAAGCACAGTGGACCTGGATCAGTGGCTGAAGTGAGGTTAACCGCCCTTAACCTGTGGAATCTGGTGCTGTCTCCAGGATGACAGAGTCAGACTTCAGTTACATCTGACATCCGGTTGGCGTCTGTGGAAAACTGAAAAGCTGCTCGCTGGTATTGAAATAAAACCCACTGTCGAGTGCCTACTCGAGTGCAAGGTATCACTCAGGGTACTCAATGTGGACTTTTCGTTTACACAAGTGAACCGTCTGTCACTGAAAAACACATAGACAGAATTCTACCAAACATCTAGAAAATACTGAAGGTGTAGGACTTAAAGCAAATGCTCCACGGAATGAGATTTACTGAGAGCAGGGGTAAGCTGAGGAGCAAGCACAGACACTGCTTGGAAAACGGAGACAAAGGGCACTTTCAATCAGGAGCCCCTAAGATACAAGCTCGAAAGGCAGAAATTCCAAACCGTAGACAGCCTATGCAAGCACACTGCTCTCCACGGGCCGTCAGGCCTCCAGTCTGGGCCGCAAGTGGTAGTAAGGGCTTACTGATTGATAAGCTCACTATTTAGCCATGCCCCAACCACACAACTGCCTGCAGATTCTGAAACTGAAATAAGCTCCATGGAGGCAACAATTTGACCCCTGCTCCATCACTGCACCTGGACAGTCTGGTGGATGATAAGCCCAACAAAAGTTTCCTGGATGAAAGAAAGACTCCTCCTTGGTATCTCTTTATTAAACTCTTCAGTATTTTTGGTAGTTGTGTAAGAAGGCATGAAGTGAATGTACCATTATTTACTGAAATATTTGTCCATTATTGGGCATGAAGTTAGTTTCTTAACAACTATGGTCTTAAGATTTTTCCACTTGTACGTCGGATTTCTAGACAAGGATTCAAAATGTGCAGTTACTGTGTATGAACCTCAGTAAGGGTATGAACATATGCTGGTGGGAGTATTCATTGCACAACGTTTATGTGGGGCAACAAAATGTAGACACAGGACTTCCACTACTAGAGATTTATCCAAAAGGTGGAGTACGAACAAGGTTATTCAACACAGCACTATTTCTAATAACCAAAGATTAGAAACATTTTCAACACGAGACTGGTTAAATTAAGTATGAAACGTCCAAAGAATGGAATTCTATAGACTAGCATAAAAGACTGAGAAAGCATTTAAGTTTAGAATGGAAGTAACTCCAAAACACGTTAAGTGGGGAAAAAAAAAAAGAGAGAGGTACAGAACAGAATCTAACTAAAACGGGGGCCGGGTGTCAAGAATGAACATTAAGTGTTGTTTACACACGTCCAAAATACCCTTGGGAAGAAACGAGAAACCGTTGCCATCGGGACTCCAGAACGCCCTTCAGAGCCGCCTGAGCCGCGACTTGCCATTTTCAGCTTCTCCAATCGTCCCGCTGACCACGCAGGGGGAAGCCTGACATCCCTGCTCGCCTGAGGGGGTCGGTCTCCTCCCTGGGCCCCACCCGGCACCACAGCCGCCCCCGCCCGGAACGAACCGAGGCCAGCGGGTCCACGCCCGCGCACCTCGCAGGCCCCAGAACCTGAGGGCTGGAACAGCTGAACAAGCAAACAGCGCCATTCTCCTCCGCAGCGCGCAACGTCAGGTGCCCAGGGGTCCCGAGCGCGCCCCGCCCCCCCCCGCGAGCGCGCCCCGCCCCCCCCGCGAGCGCGCCCCGCCCCCCCCGCGAGCGCGCCCCGCCCCCCCGCGAGCGCGCCCCGCCCCCCCGCGAGCGCGCCCCGCCCCCCCCGCGAGCGCGCCCCCCCCCGCGAGCGCGCCCCCCCCCGCGAGCGCGACCCGCCCCCCCCGCGAGCGCGACCCGACCCCCCGCGAGCGCGACCCGACCCCCCGCGAGCGCGACCCGCCCCCGCCGCGAGCGCGACCCGCCCCCGCCGCGAGCGCGACCCGCCCCCCGCGAGCGCGACCCGCCCCCCGCGAGCGCGACCCGCCCCCCGCGAGCGCGACCCGCCCCCCGCGAGCGCGACCCGCCCCCGCGAGCGCGACCCGCCCCCCGCGAGCGCGACCCGCCCCCCGCGAGCGCGACCCGCCCCCCGCGAGCGCGACCCGCCCCCGCGAGCGCGACCCGCCCCCCCGAGCGCGCCCCTACCTTAGCCTCACGCTCTTTCCCCGCCCCTGTGCGTCTTTCCTGCGCGTCCTTCCTGGCCGTCCCGCTCAGCTTGTCCCGCCCCTCCAAGCGCACCTTCGCCAGGTCTTCGCGAGCCCTTACCCTAGCCTCACGTTCTCTTTCCCCGTCCCAGCAGCCCAGGTGGAGGTGGACGTCAGGTGGGGGCGGTTTCCTATTCTGTTGAGTTCCCGCCTCTGGTTCCCAAGACCAAACCTGGAACCTGCATTTCTCTACCCTCGCTCTCAGCTTTTTTCTGTTGAGATGGAGATGAGAACTAACAGTTTGGGGGACGCTTTTTGTGGTCAGGCATCATATTTATACTTAGTCCTCGCAAGCCCCTACTAGGAAGGTGGTATTGTTAACCCGACTTGAATCAAGAACATTGCGTCACAAAGGTCACAAAGCCAGCTCGACCGAGGCGCCCGTACTCTTCAATGCCTCAGTAGCACGGCCAGCTCCGAGGGGAAGTCCGTTACAAACCCTGGAGAGAACTGGGTCCAAAGCCAAGAGGAGCGGTTACTATGACAACCAGCCGGCGCCTAAAGCTGAGCATAGTGCTCCCAGCTTGCCTCGCGTGACGCAGCGCCGGAAGTGAGTGAGCACTTCCGGCGGCCTTCTCTGCGCCCTGACATCGCCGCCATAGTGCTTTCCCCGGTTGTTCCTGCAGTCATGAAGGACGTATCCGGCTTCTTACAACAGAGTCAGAGCTCCGGGCCCGGCCAGGCCGCCGTGTGGCACCGTTTGGAGGAGCTCTACACCAAGAAGTGAGCGCCGAGCCTTAGGGCCGTGGGCCTCCTGGAATAGGAGAGCGACAGGGGGGGCGGGGTGGGCCTGGATCTTGGTGGACTGAGGGCGCTCGGACCCGTGTGGATTGAATGGGGACAAGCTAGACAGAGAAGGTGTGCTGAGGGACCCGGAAGGCAGGACCGAGGAGGGAAAAGGGTGACATCTCGCAGGGCTGAGGAGAGCCAGACTGGGTTTTGGGATCTAGCGTTCGCTGCCTTCTGGACCTGTGACTGAACAGATACCGATGTCTTATAGTTAGCCTTGTCATAACCTACTGTTACTTTTCTCAGCAGTCTGGAGAAACGAGACCAACCAGAGACCAGGGCATTTTTTTCCTCTGTGGATTCTGCCGCTAGTTGCTAGTGGTTGCTGGCGTGCAGCCCCTTCGCCCCTGCGTTCCATTGCACTTCGCACTGGGCTTTGTGCACCTAGAAAGATCTTAGAGTACGGGTTTGTTTAGAACCAGGATGAATTTCAGAACAGCATCAGTTGCTAAACAACCACGTCTTTTTAAATGAATAGAATAAAATGTTAGCTGCGGGTTAGTGATTTTTCACAGGGAAACACAGCTCTTGTAATACTCCCCTGTTAACAGCCTTAGCCTTTAGCATCGAGTCTTTTCATGGATATTCAATATGTGTTTTGATGATAGCAGCCTTCTGCTATTAGCAGATTTTGAGGGAGAAAAATCTTAGTTTTTGGCAAATAATTGCTTGTGTAGCCCTTTGTACTTTTCATCCATTTTGCTTGCATGCTTAAAAATTAGCCTTTGGTTTCAAATGCGCTGTGTCATTGTTCTAGAGATGTTCTGTATTAGCTCGTTCAGTCCTTCATCCTGTTCATAAATGAGGAAACTGAAGCCCAGTTTAAGCTCCTTCCCTGAGGTAGTCAGCTAATAAGTAGAAGAGCCAGAATTTCAAATTCCATACATGTGATTCCAAACTCCTTGTTTCCAGTCGAGCCTTGCAGTAACCCTTTGAGGTAATCTAGAAAGATGTTCTCCATTTATAGCTGAGAAAAGAGAGTGATCTCTCGGTGACATAACCATTGAGTGGCAGAGACAGGGAAAGAACTAAGCTTTAGAAAGCATCTGCTTTAGCTTTCTTGTGTTAAACATTAGAGATGATGCATGCTTGTTATTTGATAGGACCATTGCAGGTGAAGGTGTCTGTGGCTGGTGTTGGGTTACAGGTCTTAAGAGTCTTGTGTCTTTCAGGCTGTGGCATCAGCTGACACTTCAGGTGCTTGATTTTGTGCAAGACCCCTGCTTTGCCCAAGGAGATGGTCTCATTAAGGTAAGTGATTTGCCATGCTGTGTCACAGTATTTAAATATGCTGAGGTACTTTTAAAAATAAAAGGTGGATTTCTCAGTTATATATATATTTATATAAGTCTACTCAGCAATCACTTTATGTCAGGTACCATTCTGAGTGCTTTACACATTTATTATCTAAGGGGACGACCGAGGATGAGATGGCTGGATGGCATCACTGACTCGATGGACACGAGTCTGAGTAAACTCCGGGAGTTGGTGATGGACAGGGAGGCCTGGCGTGCTGTGGTTCGTGGGGCCGCAGAGTCGGGCACGCCTGAGCGCCTGGACTGACTGAGCCGAGGGAGGCCTGGCGTGCTGCGGTTCGTGGGGCCGCAGAGTTGGGCACGCCTGAGCGCCTGGCTAGCTGAGCCGAGGGAGGCCTGGTGTGCTGCGGTTCGTGGGGCCGCAGAGTCGGGCACGCCTGAGCGCCTGGCTAGCTGAGCTGCTCACAGCAGCACTGGTAGACCAGCACTGCTGCTGGCCTGTGTCCCTCATGTCGAGGCAGATGCCAGCGGCTTCAGTGGCTGGTCATAGATCACAGCTGGTTAGTGACAGAAGAAGACTCAAACGTAGACATTCTAGCTGCTTCTAGAACCCCAACCTTGTCGACATCTGTGCTTGTCGACAGTTGTTGTAACTGCCGTCTCTCCTCATCCCCTCTCCCCCGCTGACTGCTTGTTTCCCCCAGCACTGTGTCCTGGGCAGTGTGGGGATGTGCTTCACTGGAGAGTGGGAGGCTTAGTATCATGGAATGCTGCTTAGTATCATGCTGCCTGTCACAGAGCCTTGTAGAATTTTGTCAACAGGAAAACACACTCTGCCTGAGCCTTTCCCAGATCCCCTGCTTTCCACCCCACAAACCCCTCCCTTTGCCCAGATTTGTTTACTGGTAGACTGCTGACTCGGAGAAAGCAATGACACCCCACTCCGGTACTCTTGCCTGGAATATCCCATGGACGGAGGAGCCTGGAAGGCTGCAGTCCATGGGGTCGCTGAGGGTCGGACACGACTGAGCAACTTCACTTTCACTTTTCACTTTCATGCATTGGAGAAGGAAGTGGCAACCTACTCCAGTGTTCTTGCCTGGAGAACCCCCGGGACGGGGGAACCTGGTGGGCTGCTGTCTGTGGGGTCGCACAGAGTCGGACACGACTGAAGCGACTTAGCCGCAGCAGACTACTGACTTGATGAACGTGAGTTTGAGCAAACTCCGGGAGTTGGTGATGGACGGGAAAGCCTGAGCTACTGCAGTCCATGGGGTCACAAAGAGCTGAGTGACTGAACCGATCTGAGACTACTCTTTGAAATCTTTCTCCTTGGTGCCTTTCTCTTGGGTTCTGAATGAATTAGAGGTGTATAAGTGCACTGGAACTGAAAGCTAGTTTGTAATGATAGTTTCAGTTATTTGCTTTAATTCTTCTTATAGTGAAGCTTACCACTTTGATATTCCACCATCTGGGCTTCTAAGGCTTTCTTGTGGTTTATATCTGTCGGTTTGACATTTTACTACTCAAAGGAACTTGTAATCTTCTGTAGCCTGGAGATTTTGCTGGCCATGCTATCTTTTGGATTATGTGAAAAAATGATAAATTACAGGTGTCTCAATATTTATTCCCTGAGGTTCTATATCATAGTGGTAATTATGAGTGATAACTCATAATTGCTCATTTCTATTCTTTAGTTTCTTATCTTCAAATCACTTTCACCTCATAGCAAAATATTTGCTCAGCCTTTTGGGAATGTGACATCATATTTAGGTCAGTAGATTTGTTTACTATTTCCTTAGACAAAATAAACCTTTAAAAATTATTGGGCCCCAGCCCTCATCATTCTCAGATAGATAGTGTTGACAAAAATGCGAATTAATAATCAAAAAGAAATAGGGAGGATTTTATTTGAGCCAAATTGAGGATTATAACGTGGGAGACAGACTCTCAGAAAGCTCAGAGAACTATGCAACATGTTAGGATAGAAACCAAGCCCCGGGCAAAAGCACAGTCATCCATATTTGAGACACAGGGTAGTACATCAGAATGACATACTGATATTTTACATACAGTCCATCAAGGATGCATGACCAGGTGAGGTCATACAAAGAGAGCAGCAAGTCACCTTGACCACTACAGAGCTGGAAAAATACGCCCTTCATTTAAGCAGTTACATTGTGAGAAGAAAGGAAAAAACTGGCGATTATGGTGGAGCAGGCGCCCTAACGCAGATGCGCAGTGCGGGGGAGGGGGAGGCCCAGAGAAAGAAACTCATGTGTCATTTTTCTTGTCCTGCTTAAAAATATAAGTTGTTTGTGTTAATATTCTTTATTCAGTTTTAAGTTTATATATTTTAGTGCTTAATATAAATTTATTTCATCAATAGTATCGATGAATTTTCAGTCACCAGAAATAACATTGATTTTCGAGACTTAGTGAACTTTTTGCCTTAGAGAGTTTTTTTTTCCTTAGGTAATTTTTTAGGTAAATCATAACACATCAGAGAAGTTGAAACACTCCCTCTCAATGATAAAGGTATCTTTCAAATAGTTGTCTGTGATGAAACAGCCATCTTTTAACGTTGGCTCTTTGCCAGGTGCCTGATATAAATATCTAACTGGCTGCTACAGGTTCATTTTTCCCCCTGAGTTTTTTTGAGAAATAATTGGCACCTATGGACATGGGTTTGGGTGGACTCCGGGAGTTGGTGATGGACAGGGAGGCCTGGCGTGCTGCAGGTCATGGCGTTGCAGAGTCAAACACGACTGAGTGCCTGAGCTGAGCGTTGTCTCAGTTGACGCTGTCCAGTGTAATGATCTGATGCACGTATGTATGCAGAGTGGTCACCACAGTGAGGCTGGGTGGCGCACCGCCTCACGTTGGCACTGGCTTGTTTTCCTTGTGATGAGACCTTGTGAGATCTCCTCTCCAGGGACTTTCAGGTTGACTGTGCGGAGCGGTTAGCTGTCGTCACGGTGCTGTGCACTCCCTTCCCCAGGATTTAGTTATCTTACAGAGAGGAGTTTGCACCCTGACCTGTTGGCCATCTCCGCCCCTGCTTCTGGCAGCCACCATTCTGCTTTCTGTAGGAGTTAGTGTCTTAGGTTCCACGTGTAAGTGAGGTTAAACCGTACTTGTCTTTCTCTGACTCACTTTGCTTCACGTAACGCCCTCAAGGTTCATTTGCGTTGTCACAGGTGGCAGGATTCTCGTTGTTTAGGCTGAGTGATATCCCATTGTGTACATATATTCACCACATTTTGTTTCACAGACATTTCCACCTTTCAGTCTTCATACCCAGAGGAACCTTTAACGCTCCTTATCCAAAGCTGACTTGTCTGAAGCTTCCCTCTCCCAGCTTTGCCCATACTGGGCACTCCCTTTGCCACCCTGTTGCCCAGCTGTGAGCGCAGAGGTTGTCATCAGCTCCCCCGTGTGACCTGCCCATGCGGAGCAGGCCTGGCTCGGCTCCTTGCAGGTTTCTCAGACTCTCTGTCGCCCTCACCGCCTTCGCCCCCCTCTCTCCTGTCATGGTTGGAGAAGGCAGTGGCGCCCACTCCAGTGCTCTTGCCTGGAGAATCCCAGGGACAGGGGAGCCTGGTGGGCCGCAGTCCATGGGGTCGCTAAGAGTTCGGCACTACTGAGCAACTTCACTTTCATGCATTGGGGAAGGAAATGGCAACCCACTCCAGTGCTCTTGCCTGGAGAATCCCAGGGACAGGGGAGCCTGGTGGGCTGGCATCTATGGGGTCACGCAGAGTCGGACACGACTGAAGTGACTTAGCAGCAGCAGCAGCAGCTCCTGTCATGACCGCTGGTGGCCTCGGCTGGTCTGTCTGCTCAGCCCTTTTCCTTCCCGTCTCCTTTGCATCCAGCTATGTGTGTAAAATACAAATGTGATTGTGTATGTCCGCTGGGATAGCTTTGACTTCAGGATAGAGACCAAGGCCCCTTCTCTGTGTCCTTCAGAAGTGCTTCTGAAACATAATGCAGCTACTGCTTCGGTGCTTTTGCTTATGTTTGTTCCTGTCTGGAATGGTGTCCCAACTACCGCCTCTACCACATCAGATTTGTCCACCCCTTACTGCTCTTCATCCCTCAAAGCTCAACTATCAGTTTCTGAAATAACCTTTGCAGTCTCTCTCATTGGCTAATCCAGCTGTGTGCCTTTTTTCCTTGCTTTATAAGTCACAGTGTTGTCATTTATTTGCTTGCAAGTCTGGCTTCTCCACGAGGCCAGAAGCTCCTCAGAAGTTCAGTTTTCATCTTTACACATTCTGTGCTGTAGTACTTAGTAAACAGTCACGATAAGTACTCAAGTGTTTGCTGAATGACTGTGATATTGGATAATGGGACATAATTAGCCTGCAACCTTCTGACCTCTTTAGTTAGTGAGCCTTTCAAACAGATAGTCTGTTTTATTCAGAGAATACTTTGGAGGACAAATAGATGAATTGGTCCTTGGGAGAGTCTCATGGGACAAGGTTCTAATTCTAAACGCTAGGGGAAGAAAAAAACTCTAGCTTTTTTCAGTAGTTTATTGGTGATCATTTTAGAATTATCTGTCTATTTGGCTGTGTCCGGCCTTAGCTCTGGCACTCAGGATCTTTCTGGGGTTGTGAAGACTCTTTGCTGAGGGACACAGACTCTCTAGTTGCGGCATAAGCTCGGTTGTTGCCATGCATGGGCTCCATTGCTCTGCTGCGTGTGGGATCTTAGTTCCCCAACCAGAGGTTGAACCCATAACCCCTGCGTTGCAAGGTGGATTCTTAATACCTCGACCACCAGGAAAGTCCCTAGTGGTGATCATTTACGTCAGCTTAATAAGCCCCAATTTGGGTCTTCTACTATTCAGCACACACTTATGCAGTGCCTGCTGTCTGACGGGTGTCATGCTAGTGTCTAAAGTCTTGATTTTGCAGAATGAAAGACATCTTATAATTACTCTCCGTGTTTGGGTTCCACAGCTTTATGAAAACTTCATCAGTGAATTTGAACACAGGTAAAAATCTTCTGTTTGTTTTTGTTTTTGAAAATGAATACATTGATTTGTTGACGTTCAAAGACTGGGTTTTTATTTCAGGGTGAATCCTTTGTCCCTGGTAGAAATCATTCTACATGTAGTTAGACAGATGACTGGTGAGTCTCTTTGTTTCATAAAGGAGCAGATCCTAATGCTAATTAAAATGATCTCAAAGTATAAGTTAATTCGGCTTTTGGATTTCAATAGATAATATAAAATGCTCAGTCTTGTATTTTATGGTCTAAGCCTAAAGATTATCCCACCTGTAAAGATGGGCACTTTACAGGTACAACAGGATACTCCGGTGCTGATGCTCCTGACTTTGGTCTTTCTTTTCTAGATCCTAATGTGGCTCTTAGTTTTCTGGAAAAGACTCGTGAGAAGGTAAAATGAAGTTCGAGCCAGCTCTTTTAAAACATACGTGAATTACAGTTTGTGTCTGTGCCCACTGTTCACAACTCTGGAGACCAGTGTGTTCGTAGTCATGCAGGTTAGGTCAGTGTACAGATGCCTTCCCTGGTACTC
The DNA here is from genome assembly GCF_001704415.2 of Capra hircus. Classification (NCBI taxonomy): domain Eukaryota; kingdom Metazoa; phylum Chordata; class Mammalia; order Artiodactyla; family Bovidae; genus Capra; species Capra hircus. The sequence continues at coordinate 24,558 of NW_017189536.1, read as the reverse complement.
CACTGCCCACACTTCTGAGGGTCCCTCGTTTCCGATGTCTCCAGGTAAAAAGTAGTGATGAGGCGGTGATCCTGTGCAAAACCGCGATTGGAGCCCTGAAGCTGAATATCGGTGACCTTCAAGTCACAAAGGTGAGATTGCCACAGAACCGGTTTATCGTTGTTTAAAACTGAAGGGGAAGGAAACCCTAATTTTCCTCTTTGTTTCGTTTTACATAACTTTAAATCACAGGAAAGTTGCAGAAATAGCACAGAAGACCCTCCCTGCGCTCACCGCGGGGCGCTGTCCGCGCCGCCCCTCGCGCCCCGTCCTGTGCTCTGTGTGCGTGCAGGCCCACTCCCCTTGTTCCGAAGCCGCGTAAGAATGAGTTGCTGGTGCGATGCCTGTTACCCTTAAACAGAGTTCTCTCCCTGTGAGCGCGTGCATCCAGCAGGATTCCGCACGGGACGAACTGAAGTTTTCCATTTTAATGGAGCCAGATTTATCGGTCTTTGTGGCTTATGCTTTTCGCCTTGTCATGTTACTTGGAAAACGTTTAGGGTAGAAAGCATTCTTGCTTCCTGTGTGTAGGAGACTATCGAAGATGTTGAGGAGATGCTCAGCAGCCTCCCTGGGGTGACGTCCGTTCACAGTCGTTTCTACGACCTCTCCAGCAAGTACTATCAGACGACTGGGAGCCACGCGGCCTACTACAAAGACGCGCTGCGGTTTCTGGGCTGCGTTGACATCAAGGACCTGCCAGGTAACACGGCCAAGAGGCCTGTGTCCCAGGAGGAGCTCGGTCACATGGCCTAGGAGCGGTGACATGCCTGAGGCACCTGATCTCAGAAATTACCGGAATGTGTTTATTTCTTCTAGAAGAAAGCCCGTGTGGTAGGAAGAGTTGTTTAAGCCTTAGTTTTCGCGTTTGTTTTCAGCCTTTAATTCACTGACAGTGAGGCTGACCCTCATGGCCCTTTACTGTTCCTGCTCCGGGACTGCTCCTTTCTGTGGTCTGCGTCAGTGAGAGGGAGAGTGATGTGAATGCCTTGACCCCCCGCAAGGCACCGTGGCTGCCCTGAGCCTGGGACTCTTGTCATGAAATGGAAGTGCTACACCCAGGGCAGTTCAGTTCAGTTCAGTCGCTCAGTCGTGTCCGACTCTTTGCGACCCCGTGAATCACAGCACGCCAGGCCTCCCCGTCCATCACCATCTCCCAGAGTTCACCCAGACTCAGGTCCATCGAGTCCGTGATTTCATCCAGCCATCTCATCCTCGGTTGTCCCCTTCTCCTCCTGCCCCCAATCCCTCCCAGCATCAGAGTCTTTTCCAGTGAGTCAACTCTTTGCATGAGGTGGCCAAAGTACGGGAGTTTCAGCTTTAGCATCATTCCTTCCAAAGAAATCCTAGGGCTGATCTCCTTCAGATGGACTGGTTGGGTCTCCTTGAAGTCCAAGGGACTCTCAAGAGTCTTTTCCAACACCACAGTTCAAAAGCATCAATTCTTCGGCGCTCAGCCTTCTTCACAGTCCAACTCTCACATCCATACATGACCACAGGAAAAACCATAGCCTTGACTAGACGGACCTTAGTCGGCAAAGTAATGTCTCTGCTTTTGAATATACTATCTAGGTTGGTCATAACTTTTCATCCAAGGAGTAAGTGTCTTTTAATTTCATGGCTGCAGTCACCATCTGCAGTGATTTTAGAGCCCCAAAAAATAAAGTCTGACACTGTTTCCACTGTTTCCCCATCTATTTCCCATGAAGTGATGGGACCGGATGCCATGATCTTCGTTTTCTGAATGTTGAGCTTTAAGCCAACTTTTTCACTCTCCTCCTTCACTTCCATCAAGAGGCTTTTTAGCTCCTCTTCCCTTTCTGCCATAAGGCTGGTGTCATCTGCATATCTGAGGTTCTTGATATTTCCTCCCGGCAATCTTGATTCCAGCTTGTGTTTCTTCCAGTCTAGCATTCCTCATGATGTACTCTGCACAAAAGTTAAATAACCAGGGTGACAATATACAGCCTTGACCTACTCCTTTTCCTATTTGGAACCAGTCTGTTGTTCCATGTCCAGTTCTAACTGTTGCTTCCTGACCTGCATACAGATTTCTCAAGAGGCAGGTTAGGTGGTCTGGTATTCCTATCTTTTTCAGAATTTTCCACAGTTTGTTGTGATGCACACAGTCAAAGGCTTTGGCATAGTCAATAAAGCAGAAATAGATGTTTTTCTATAACTCTCTCACTTTTTCCATGATCCAGTGGATGTTGGCGATTTGATCTCTGGTTCCTCTGCCTTTTCGAAAACCAGCTTGAACATCAGGGAGTTCACAGTTCATGTATTGCTGAAGCCTGGCTTGGAGAATTTTGAGCATTACTTTACTGGCATGTGAGATGAGTGCAATTGTGCGGTAGTTTGAGCATTCTTTGGCATTGCCTTTCTTTGGGATTGGAATGAAAACTGACCTTTTCCAGTCCTGTGGCCACTGCTGAGTTTCCCAAACTTGCTGGCATATTGAGTGCAGCACTTTCACAGCATCATCTTTCAGGATTTGAAACAGCTCAACTGGAATTCCATCACCTCCACTAGCTTTGTTTGTAGTGATGCTTTCTAAGGCCCACTTGACTTCACATTCCAAGATGTCTGGCTCTAGATTAGTGATCACATCATCAGGGCAGTAAATTGCAAAACTCTTCCAAGGATTTGGGGGTGGAAGAAAAGTGGCCAGTGACTTTCAGAGTTAGTGCAAGAAGTGCGTGTTTACAAAGTAGATTTCACCCTATTTTAGCATACTTCAGCTGTGTCACAGTATACTGTTGAAGCCAAGGAGATCAGCAACTCCTAAAATGGTTAGTGCAGTTTTAATTGCTACATTTCAAGAAAACTATATTGGAAAAAGCAACTAATATGGTCAAGAAAATAAGGGGACCAAATGTAGGTTAATTCTAGTCTAAAGAGGCTAAATGTGGTGGCTCTAAGCTGGATAAGAAATGGTGCTGCTTCCCACAGCAGGCAAGAGGGGTGAGGAGCACACCCCACCAGGCAGTAGATATACTGAAAATACAAGTAGATTCACATACAGTGAGGTGAAAACAAGCAATGAATGCCTTTCCTACCAAAGCTGCATATATGGTTCCAGGTACAGCCTGAGTCAATCCAGTACTTGAAACGAAAGAGCTGATGTTAGGGCTTTGTAATATAGCCATTACAGAAAACAGTTTATTTTCTATGGGATATTTCTAAAGCAAAACAGAACTGATTCTTAGGCCTGGGGTGTAACTGGAGGTGTGTTGTTGCCATAGTGTCTGAGCAGCAGGAGAGAGCTTTCACGCTGGGACTGGCAGGACTTCTTGGCGAGGGAGTTTTCAACTTTGGCGAGCTGGTATGTGGACCGGGGGGCACAGATTCCTGAGCCCGGGGAGGCTGAGGTGCTGTCAGCTGACCATGTCTGTCCTCGCAGCTCATGCACCCTGTGCTGGAGTCGCTGAGGGACACGGACCGGCAGTGGCTGATCGACACCCTCTATGCCTTTAACAGTGGCAATGTAGAGCGATTCCAGACTCTGAAGACCGCCTGGGGCCAGCAGGTCAGTCCCGTGGGATTGGCTGTGCGCCTGCGGAGCTTGTTCACCATGTGTCTGTTGGTTTATTGAGCACCTTCCTTCCCCATGCTAGGCCCTGGGGTCGCTTTGCTCTCTAACCCTAACCCTTCCTGCCTTTGCTTGTGCCAAGAGTCCTCTTGAAGCACCAACATACACCTTGTGGTCCTGCCCCCTGGTGCTCGTGACAGCGGAACAAATCTCACTCTGTAAATTCTTGGTCTTAGAAAACCCTGGGTCTTCAGCTAAGCACTTTCCTAATGATTTCCTGAGAAAAATGAAGTTCCGTTCACTTGAAACTAATAAAGACCCTCAGTGATCTCAAGTGGGAAATGTTTGGGCCCCTCAGTGATCTCAAGTGGGAAATGTTTGGGCCCCTCAGTGATCTCAAGTGGGAAATGTTTGGGCCTGCCCACTTTTTTTTGCCCTATTGACGACTGTAGAAAGAATTTCAAAGCCCAGGTCAGGTAACTGATGTTGCGTTGCTTTACAGCCTGATTTAGCAGCCAATGAAGCCCAGCTTCTCAGGAAAATTCAGCTATTGTGCCTGATGGAGGTGAGCAAGACCAGGGCCTGCTTGGCGATCCAAGACCCTGCCGGGAGCCTCGGCCCTGCAGACTCTGAGGGCCCTCGGGGTTCAGCTCATGCTGTGGTGGTGGTGGTTCTCCTGACCCTGCCCCCCAACCACCTCTGCTCTTCCTTTGCCACCACTTGCCTTTTTTAGTTTGTGTTTGAGCCTTAGCTTCGGTGACCCCTTCTCAGGATGGGATTCCCTGTCCATCTGTGCTGAAAGAGCTGTGGCCGGCCTCTCTTCATCTGCCCGCCCTCTGTCCTGCACTGGAGCGTAAGCTTCTGGACCGGAGGCACTTTGTGTTTCTGGGTCGCCGCAGTGTTGCCAGTTCCATGCACAGCCCTGGCACGTGGCAGCCTCGAGTACTCATTCAGGAAATGAGTAATGACTGTTCTAGAAAACAACCGTAAAGCCTGTCTCACCTTCTTGTCTAGGAATGGGAAGCTTAGTCTGAGTTAAGATAAGATATGTGACTAATACTAAGAATATTTTAGTATCTGGGGTACTGATAAGGTCTATGTTTTCGGATCAAGTATTGACAAAAATATATTTATCAGTTCTCTGACTTACAAACATTTTTTCCAGATGACTTTTACACGACCTGCCAATCATAGGCAACTCACTTTTGAAGAAATTGCCAAAAGTGCTAAAATCACCGTGGACGAGGTATGCAGCTCTCACAGTCAGGGTGCTGCAGCAGCAGAGCTGCCTCCTAGGGTGCAGACCCCTGTGTGAGCTCACCGCCCCTCGACTCAGGCCACAAAGACACTGGGCCCCTCGGCTCGGGCCACAAAGACACTGAGCCATGCTCCCCTCGTGTTCCACAGCTGGCGGGGTCCACAGGGATGTGCGTGTTGGCGCCAGAGTGTCTTACACAAGCCCCCTCTCTGCACAGGTGGAGTTGCTGGTGATGAAGGCCCTCTCAGTGGGGCTGGTGAAAGGCAGTATTGACGAGGTGGATAAGCGCGTTCACATGACCTGGGTGCAGCCCCGCGTGTTGGATTTGCAACAGGTAAAAATGTGCTTGAAATACAGAGTTCACCTCTCTGGGTGTTTGGGGTTGTATCTGTGCTGTCTTAGTTTCATTTGGATGGGAGCCATTTGGGAATAAAGCATTGTTAGACAAGAGATTTCAGAGAATGAATTACTGCTCTATGGACTAAGGGCTTTTCAAAGAACCTAGTTTAATGCAAGCTTGAGATTTGAACCCTGCATTTACAGCTTACTGTGATAACAGCGCTAGTTGTGCTCGACGACGGCTTTTAATCTTAAAATTGGTACTCTGATTAAATATGCTTCTGGATCTGTGATTTGAGCTAATCTGTCTTACTTCTATTTTCTGGAAATTTAATCCTCTGGATTTCCTCCATTCTTGCCTGTTTTGTTTCATGCAAGTTTTTCTTACTGTCCTTCTGGTAAGAGTTGACGGAGACAATCCCATCTCACACACCCAGCTCACCCAGCTCTGATGTCCTTTTTAATAATGCTGCCCTAGAGAATTAGCTGGACATTTAGGACTGCCCCATCTGCTGCCACGATGCCCAAGCACCTTAACACGCATGTGTCCTGGCTTGCACGCAGATCAAGGGGATGAAGGACCGCCTGGAGTTCTGGTGCACCGACGTGAAGAGCATGGAGATGCTGGTGGAGCACCAGGCCCATGACATCCTCACCTAGGCTCCCCGGCCTCAGCCTGTCTGTGGAGAGGCTGGTGGAGCACCAGGCCCGTGACATCCTCACCTAGGCTCCCCGGCCTCAGCCTGTCTGTGGAGAGGTGTTTCGTGGCTGATGATCCAGGCAGCTAAGAAGACCTGCGTTTAATCGGGGGTGGGAGTGGGATTCAGTTTTGAGTATGGACTGTTCTTACTGTGCAGATTGTCACAGAGGACTGTCATTAATGAGGGAGCCAGCCATAGGCAAAAGCCTCCTTTCTGGATGCCGCTGTAGCCTGCAGTGGAGAAGGGTCACTGGGGCTCAGGTGAGGCAGCAGGAATGTATGGGTACCTCCAGGAATGGGGAAGAAAACCCCTCGTAGGTGGAGGGCACCCATTCCAGCATTGGCCCCCACTGCACCCACACGTGTGAATGGCTTCTCCAGTGCAGCTTGAGGATGTTTCTGTAATAAATGCCTTGCACTGTCCTTGTTGTGGTTCTGTTTGCTTAGGCTTAGCTCCCAGGTTAAGCGTGTGCCTGAAGTGGTTAAAAAGCAGGAGATGGAACCTGGTGGAAATTTGGCTTTGGTTCTCACCGTCTAGGAGAAGGCATCCCTGACCACACTGGCCATGGGGCAGAGCCAGAACAGAGGGTGGTGGGCGCAGCAGCCAAGGAAGCGAGTCCTGCCTGTATGGTTGCTCAGGGAGACGTGGTGTCTGTTTCCTTCTAACGTGTGTCCACCCATTGCCACCGAGCCAGCAGCTTCTGTGGCCTGAGTACCCCGATGCTGACGGGAACCAGCCTGTCAGCCCAGGGTGGGTCCGACAGCCCAGTCCTGGGCATCCAGGGGGCGTGGGGGAGGTGCACGATGCGCATGCAGAGAATCACCAGAGACGTGAGGGAGAGGGGGCTTTAATCTGATCTTCCTGTCTGTGCCTGGTGTGGCGACCGCAGAGCCTTCATGCTGCTGAGCTCTTCTTGTAGTGATCCAGGTGGTACAGGACCCAGCCGGCAGGAAGCAGGAAGCTGAGGAATGTCGCAGAGAGCGCGATGGCCTGCTCCTGGGTCGGGAAAATGCACGTGAGTCCACTTGGCCCAGGCCGACTGCCTCTGTCCCTGGGACTTAACCAGAGCACGGTGAAGAGCTAGACACGCGGCCCTGCCCCTTGGCCCCCGCTGGACCCTTGGCCCCGCAGTGTTCGCTCCATCTGCCCGACAGCCTTATCTGCAAAATGTGAGCAGTGACCCCTGCCGTTGTAACGGAGGACAGCCTATTGGACTGGATTCTCTGGGTGGGGCCTTTTATCACAGCCCCACCCTCTGCCCAAGAGCCTGGCCTGCTCCTTGACCTTGAACTCCTTCCCACCCAGCGTGCTGTGCACCCTCCCCTCTGGTCACCTGCGGACTTGTGTACACCAGATGTGGTGTCAGCTTGCTTGGAGCAAGTCCAGGGCCCTTTCTCTGAGTGGTGGTCCTGTTCAGAAGCTTGGGTGGGATTCCCTATGGGTGTGTGTGCGCGCGTGTGTGCACGCGCGTGCATACATGTGTGTAGAGGCCACGCCACCTGGCACCCTGTGTTCTCAGTGGCTGCACCCTTGGAGCCCAGTTCCAAAGCACCAGCTATATTTCACCTTCATTGTTTCCTCCTGAAACAGCCAAGACTAGTCGCCCCACCCCTCCCCAGAGTGAATCAGGACGCCGGGTTTGAGACCATCCTTCCTCACTGACTTTTCACTCCCAGAGATTTAAGCAATGTTGGCCTAGAGGAGGGACTGAAGGCTGGGTTCAGATCGAGTCCTACGACCTTGGGCAGTGACCTTGGCTTATTTATGCTTAAAACAGAGATACGTTGTTGACTGTCCTAGAGCCCCAGGGTCGCAGGTTTGCATTTTCACCTGGTCTCTCACAGACCCTCAAAGCAGCCCACTCTTTCCTTCTAATGGGTGGTAAAGCGAGATGCCCTGGGCACCCCCTCGAGCTCGGCGGCCGCACTGCTGTTTACAAGTGGGGCCTGAGAGCAGAGGGCCCCCGCCCACTGACTGACTGCGGCTATGGGAGCCTGGCCTGCGGGCGATGGCTGCGGGGACCCCATTTGGAAACTTGGGACACTGTTCCAGCTGAGGGTCTGAGACTGAGCGCCAGGGTCCCCTCTGTAAGCAGTCCAGAAGGAAGCCCTTCTCCTCTCTGCATCCTGCCCCAAACCCACCTCATCCTGAAAACAGGACCACCTACTCGCCCTGCCTGGGGTAGGGGCCCCCCACCCCTCACCCCCTACCCCTCACCCCCCCGACTCCCCACTGCCTTGGTGGGACCTACCTTCGGAGAAGTGGGTGTTTTGGCTGGCTTGGCAGTGATGTGTGCCTTAGGGACCACCCAACCCCCCAGCGGGGCTTGCAGCAGCCTGACGGTGGGAGCCAACCTCAGCATGGCTGTAGGGCTGAGCTCCTCGGTCGAGTGAAGTTCCGGGCGTGCACACGGTGTGCCCTTTGGTCGCTGGAGCTTTTTATAGCTCGCGGAGGCAGCTGCAGCTGTCCCCTCCTGTCACGGGGCTTGGCAGAGGGAAGCCTGCTTGGAACTGGGAGAGAAAGGGCCTCAGACCAGCAACTCCAGGCCCAGACCCTGCTATGGCTCCTGAGGGGCTTCAGGCTGCTTGCATTCAGGGAGGACTGGCCTCTGGAAAGGACGTTCACTTCTCTGTGGGGAAGGAGCTCAACAAAGAAGCCGGACCAGAGAAGTTGGTTTGAGAAGGCAAGAAGGGAAGGCGACATAATTTAAGAGTTAGCCCCAAATATCTGGGAAGTCAGCAGGCAGTGCGCTGTGGAGCTACTGTGAAGTTCTCTGACGCCAGAATACCTGGTTGAATGGTCAGGCTTTCTCTACCTGAACGTACCGGGTACTGGGTGGCCCTGCTCTACCCTGGGCTCAGCCCGGGGCTAGCCCAGAGGCCGCTGTTCCTTGGGGGCTGGGCTGCGGAGGAGCAGAGGGGAAGTTCAGCAGACAAGACACTCTGAGGATCTGCCTCCAGGCCCACGTGCAGGGACAGGTACTCAGGGCTGAATGCACTGGGTCGGCACCACCTGCTGGCCTCCGGGAGGTAGTTGTAGCGTTGCCAGTCACTGCATGTGAGCTCGAGCCTCTTTCTCTTACTTCTGCGGGTGATGAGCTGTTCATTCCCTCCCACACCAAACACTGGTTAGTGAGTTTGTTTTCACGCTGAGTCTTCCACATTCCTTCTGTGCAACACGCCCTCAGCCCCTGCAGTAAGAACCCTGTGCTAACTTCCCCGAGAGAATGGAAGTGCCAGAGGAGACCACTACCTGGCCCTGGAAAGCAGAGCCACCTGTGGGGCCCAGTCAGCCTGTGCCCTCAGACTGCCTTCTGCCAGAGGCCAAAGGTGTCCTCTGTCCTGTCCTGGGGCCCTGAGTGCCGAACCCACTGAACCCATGCTTGCCCTCCCCACCCAGCCTCCACAGGTGCTCCCCAAAGCAGCCAGGACGTGCCTTCCCGAATACTCGGGTCTCTGCACAGCTCTGCCCAGAACCCTCCAGCAGGGCCCAGAGGCCTGAGTGGTCTGACCGCTGCCACCTGGCCCTCCCTGCTCCCCCTGCACCGAGCGCTGGCTGCCTGTCTTGTCCTGGACGTGCCATGCCCTGACCCACTCCGGTGCCTCAGTCTGGGGGCTTTCCCCTCAGCGTCTCGTGTCTTCAGGGCACGCAGACCCTGAGCAAGTGACATCTCAGGTGTAACTTGTGGTCAGGCCCACAAGGGCAGGCACTGGTGTGCTCACCACGGAGACTTTGGGCCCCAGAGAAGGCTTTCAGTCAATGTCGGATGGATGGAGGGTGGGGGAGGAAGGGATGGGTGGGCGAGTGGGCAGCTAGGAGGCTGGGCGGAGGGTTAAGCTGGAGGAGTGCAGAGTCTGAGATGATGGGAAACTTCGGGGTCACAACCCACTGTCAGGATGACTGAAAGGTTATTAGTGACAGGGATCAAGGCCACAGCCCAGAGTGTGTCCCCAGTTGTCTCCAGACCAGGTCAGTATGGGTGTGAGCCCAGGGGCCAAGCAGCAGCAGGACGCCTCACCACGTTGGTCCTAAGCCCCAGACTTAGGCCTGGTCTCCATCCCCACGAATGATCACACCCCGATGGTGACTGAGGATGCCACTGCATTCCACGAGGAACGTCAGTGAACCTTGTTCTTCCCTGGGGGCTACACCTGTTCTGAATGTGGGGCTCGCTTCTGGGCTGCCAGCCCCGCCTTCCCGGGCCCCAGTCTGACCGCCCTCCTGTAACTCGGTTTCCCAGGAAGGAGCCAAGTCCTGAGAGGCCAGAGGAGGAAGTGTGTCCCGAACATTATCTCCAGCCTCAGGCTGTGGGGGGCGCTGCCCCTCCTCTAGAATAATCCCTTCCGCCTGAACATTTAATTATGGCTTTGGGCTCAGCTGGAGATAAAGCTGTGGATCAGAGGCGCGGTCACCCTGCCCGTGGCGTTTCTTGTCTCACAGATAAGACTTCCAGCCCCCATCCTGCAGGCCTGGCTCTGAGGGAGGCCTCCTTCTCCACCCATCCTGGCTTGAGGGGCTCGAGGTATAGGTGGGGGGTGGGGGGCAGTAGAGTGCCCGTTGTGCTCTGGGGCATGAACCCCAAGCGCCCAAGAAAGACCCTGGCCAGCCCAGTGTGAACAGGTGGAGCCCAGCTGAGGAGCAGGACAGGGGAACTGGAGGCCACTCTCAAGGGGAAAGAGATTCCAATCCTGTACTCAAGCCTGGATGGACACCCGCTGCCTGTCCACCTTCCCCAGCCCTTTTGACCTTCCCAACCTTTCCAAGCATAAACTGGCTCGCCTCACCCTCTGTTCACGCAGCTTCTGGGGCTCAGCTTCAGGCTGCACCCGAACCAGGATTTCAGCCCCCAGAACCAGTCATTCAAACCAAACTCTGTGCCAATCCCTGCTCCCCGACCCACACCGAGGCTGCCGGAGGTGGGAAGCCCAGCACAGCCTCTCTCTCCATCGCCCAAGGCCAGGCTGCCCCCGCCCCACACACAGTGCAGCCCTAAGTCCTCGACTCCCTTTCTCCACTGGAGTCTGCCTTTTCTGGGAAGGAAACAATGTGCCTGTGGAGAAAGCAGTGGTGGCCAAGTGGGGGTCACTTTGAACAAGGAAGTAAAGGGCCCTGAGGGGTGCAGGGTGGGGACAAGGGTCCCCTGCAATAGCTGGACAAACCAAACCGCAGAGGGAGCACAGCCAAAGGCTTAGGCCAACCAGACCCGCTGCGGCCTGTCCTGGGCAGGGGAGGCGCCAGGAAAGCCTCTCAGGGCTCTGTGGACAGAGGACCCCTTCTTCACCCTCAGCACATGTCTGTGGATCCGGGTCTGAGCTGGATCTAGGCCCTAGACCCGTCCCTACTGCCCCCCAGGGCAGGGAGATCAGCCACCATGCACACCATCCTTCCCAAGGGCCACCAGAAGGTCTGGGGCAGACTGTGGACACATGGCACCACCCTGTGACCACACTCGGAACCACAGAAGCTCTTGAGGAAGAGAGGCACTGCCCATGGGGCACAGCCCTGCTCTGCAGCAGACATTCTAGACATCAAGGACCCAGACAGACACACACGGGTGCAAGCGTTTGCACCTTATTTGTATTGCATTGGAAATCTGCTTTCAGCACGTAAAATACAGCTTCTCAAAGTACGCCCTCTAGACCAGAGCAGCAGCAGCACCTGGACCTTGTTAGAACTGTCAGGAGCTCTGGACGGGCCCAGTCATATGTTACAAGACGTCCCCTGCCCAAGGCTTTCTGATGCACAACCAAGTGTGAGAAGTATTTTCACGTCATACGGGAGCTTTCTGCTTCATAACCACTGAAAACTAAATGACCATTTCCAGAGAGGTTAAAAATTTCACCCAGGTTGCAAAACTCACCCTCCACTCCCTTAACCTACAAATATGCACCTCCACTAAGTACTTTTTAGGGTTAGCAAGATGAAACCGAGGGTCACCGGCAGAGATTCTGTGAGAGGCCTGCTGCCCGATTTCTGCCCCCAACCGCCGCTTTGCACACCCCCCTCTGAAACTCAGCTGCTACCCTCTTCACACAGGACCTGCTCAGACAAATGCTGGTGCCCAGCAACAGGGCATTTTCACAGTCCTGTTGGTTTGGTGGGTGGTTCCGTGTTTCGGCTCGGCTGGGCCATGATGCTCCATATTTGGCCCAACATTGTTCTGGGTGCATCTGTAAGGGTGTTTCTGGTGGAGATCAGCATCCAGAGTCAGAACTAGGTAAAAAAGTTGGCCCTCCAAAATGTGGGTGGGCCTCGCCCAATCAGAGGACTGAACAGAACAGAAAGTTGGCCCTCCCACGAGTGAGGACTCCTCCTGCCCGACTGCTTCCTCTGGGACATGCTCTCTTCTCGCCTCGGACTCAGCTGGAACATTAGCTCTCGCCTCTTGCAGGGTTTCAAGCCTGCGTTTCTCAGAACGGAGCTGACAGACAGGCATCCTGAGCCCAGCTCGCCAGCTACAGGTCTTGGGCCTTCTCAGCCTCTATGATCATGTGAGCCAACCCTTATAATAAGCCTACATCTATATCTAGAGAATATCTGGAGAATTTCAGCTAGTACAATTGTATGCTACGTTTTGCCGCAATCAATTAACCAATACTGACAAGTATGCTGTTGTTTCAGTCCTGTCAAACTCTTTGTGACCCTATAGACTGCAGCCCACCAGGCTCCTCTGTCCATGGGATTCTCCAGGCAAGAATACTGGAGTGGGTTGCCATGCCCTCCAGGGGATCTTTCCCACCCAAGAATCAAACCTGGTGTCCTGCCTGCAGGTGGATTCTGTACCCATGAGCCTCCTGGGAAGCCCCCAGTATTGATACACCATTATTAAGTAAATTCCGTAGCTCCTTCGTATTTCTTCACTCTCTCTGACGTCCCAGGGCCCCACGTGACAGTCCTCTCTTCGCCGCAGTCTCCTCTGGGCTGTGACCAGTCTCAGACTTTCCTTGTCTTTGATGAAGTGGCCAGGTTTTGAGAACTGTTCGGGTGTGTCTTCGGGAGCCCCTCTGTTAGCATCTGTCTCCTGCTGTTCTCAGGATTATCAGGATTAGGAGGTTTGGGAGCACGGCAACAGAGACAGAGCACCCTTCTCGTCACACCACATCGAGGGCGCCGTCCAGGTCAGTGTGGCCTCACGCGTGTTCGTCTCCCACTCTGGGTTTCAGTCGATACTATTGTACTTCATTTTGTTGCTTGAATGTTTCTGGGTTTGGTGTTGGGAGCTCCTTCTTTTGACTGCTGTTCCCGCTTGGCAAACCGTTTTCATTATGGAGTTTTCTCATCTTTTTTAATTTGTCTTGAACATTTTCTTACTTCAGTTCAGTTCAGTTCAGTTCAGTCGCTCAGTCGTGTCCGACTCTTTGCAACCCCATGAATCGCAGCACGCCAGGCCTCCCTGTCCATCACCAACTCCCGGAATCTACCCAAACCCACGTCCAACAAGTCAGTGATGCCATCCAGCCATCTCATCCTCGGTCGTCCCCTCCTCCTCCTGCCCCCAATCCCTCCCAGCATCAGAGTCTTTTCCAGTGAGTCAACTCTTCGCATGAGGTGGCCAGAGTTCTGGAGCTTCAGCTTCAGCATCAGTTAGACTCTATTCAAGTGAGAACCTTGGGAAGAGGAGGTCCAGGGTGTCCGTAGTGATCACGTGGCTGCCGTGGCCTATGAGGACTCAAGGGACAGGGACTCTGGAAGACTGGAATTCGCGGCTCGGCAGTCCTGGTGGGCGGAGTCCGGGGGAGTGAACTGGAGGGGAGGCCTCCTGGGGGCTGAGGGGGCCTCCCCACCTCCGCCCTCCCCTTGCCTCTGCGCGCCCCCCGAGGCTCTGTCAGCTGTGTGGAAAGTGCCCCCCGCCTTCCTGGCCCCCAATCCCGGCAGCAGCCCCTCCCCGACAGCAGGCCTCAGACCTCCTCCCCTGCAAGCTGCCTGTGTCCTGAAGAGGCCAGCGCCCGCAGACCTCAGCACAGCTGTCCCCGGGCCAGGGTGCCCCCCGCACCGCCCTGTGGCGCCCCCACGCCCACCTGTGAACCCACTCCCCATCTCCTCTCTGCTCCGCTCTGCCCTTGGCACTGTTTATCTCGTGTGTAGTTTACTGATTTATCCTGTTTACTTTCTGTCCCCTCAGCAAGGGTGCACGCTCCTTCCAGGCAGGAGATTTTGTTCCTGCCACTCCACACCACATATTCAGGGGCTGTGGGGCAGGCGCTTCTGTTTATTGTGGTAAAATATACCTAATGCAAAATGTTTCATTTTAACCACTGTGAAGTGTAAGATTCAGCGGCATTAATTACATTCACGACATTGTGTTACAGCCAGGACTGTTCCCAAACCCGTTCATCACCCGTCGCCATTCCCTCCCCCACCCGGTCCCTGTAACTTCTCCAGGCTGCTGTCTGTGTGGAGGCCTTTACCTGCTCTCTTCACTTCATGTAAGGGAACCGTACAGTGTTTGTCCTCTTGTGTCTGGCTTATTGCACTGAGCATGTTTTCAAGGTTTATCCTGTCATAGCCTATGTCAGAATTTCATTCCACTGTGTGGCTGAATAAGATTGCATTGTATCACACATCACATTTTATCTATTAATCTATTGATGGACACTTGGTTTGTTTCTATCTCTTGGCAATTGGGAATAATGCTGCTAAGAACATCTGTGTACAAGGATCCATCCAAGTCCTTGTTCTCAACTCTTTTGAGTCTTTGGAGAAACAACCAAGCCATTTCCCACAGTGGCTGCTCTATTTTAAATTCCCACCAGCAATGCACAAGGGTTCAAACTCGTCCACAACATCAACAACACTTGGGATTTTTCCATTTTCTTTTTTTTAAACTAGAAGTCATTCTAGTAGCTGTGAAGTGATATCTAATTGCGGTTTTCAGTTGCATTTTTCCAATGACTAATGAAGTGAAGTGAAGTGAAGTGAAGTGAAGTCGCTCAGTCGTGTCCGACTCTTTGCAACCCCATGGACTGTAGCCTACCAGGCTCCTCAGTCCATGGAATTTTCCAGGCAAGAGTACTGGAGTGGGTTGCCATCTCCTTCTCCAGTGACGGATGATTTGGGGCATCTTTTCATGCGATCATTGGTCACTGGTGCACCTTCTTTGGAGAAATGTTTATTCGAATCCTTGCCCATTTTTTAATTGGACTGTTTGGGGTTTTTTAATTTAAAGAGCAACAGGAACTCTTTATATGCCCTAGGTATTAATCTCTTATCAGATATGTGATTTGCAAATACTTTTTCCATTCTGTGGGTATCTTTTCACTCTCTTGATAGTCTCCTTTGGTGCACAGAAGTTTTTAATTTTGATGAAGTAAAAAAAAAATTTTATTGCTCATGCTTTTGCTGTCATTATCTAAGAATTCATTGCCAGATTCAAGATCATGAAGATTTTCTCCTATGTTCTATAGTTTTAACTCTTAAATTTAGCTGTTTGGTTCACTTTGAGTTAGTTACTGTATGTGATGTGAGCTAGGGGCTTTAAGCCATTTTTACTTGTATTTCCTCCCTTTACGCTCACAATCCCAAGAAGTTCAGATGAAGCAAATGAAGGAAACTGGCCACAGGAATGTCAAGAGCACCTCTAGGGTCACGTAGTGGCCAGTGAGTTGCAAGACTAGGAATTATGCTGTGCACAGGACCCCCGGCCCCCGGACTTCACCGCCTGTGGACACCTGGTCAAGGATGAGAGGAGGAGAGTGGAGGGAGGCTGTTCAGGCAGGTGGTTGGAGGCCTCTGGGGAGGGACATCTGAGCAGGAAGTGGAGGAAGTGAGTGACGCGCTGCACCCACTCTGCATGCCCACACGAGAGCTGCGCTGTGGGTCTTGCCCAGGCAGAGGAGGGGCTCACAGGTGTGTGTGCCGGGTGGGGGTGAGCCACGGGCAGGGGCAGGGGTCAGGGGCGAAGGCCCCTCGCTGATCTGAAAGAGGAGCTGGAGCCTGCAAGGGGCTCCCCACTGCAGCAGCAAGGCCCCAGGGGCTTCCCTATTCCCGTCCCTCTGTGGCCTTCACGGCCAGGAGAGTCCCCAGCCCTGAGAGACAACAGGGACTCTCAGGGACCCCCTCCCGAAGAAGAGCTTCATGCAGAGGGCAGCCCCGTCTCTGTGCCCCCTGGCTCAGGACACTTGCCAGCCATCCGGTCCTCCCTGAGCCTCCCAAAAATCCGGATGGTGCCCCTCATCCACCTGATGAATCCAGACCACCTTTGGAAGAAGAACATCATCCATGATCCTCCACCAAGCCCCACCCATGGAGGGGCTGAGGAGCAAGACACCCACACACACACACAAGCAGAGACCAGCATGAACCTGGGGGTCTGTCAGAGAAGGGGCTGCCCTTCCCTCCTCGGAAGTGGGGCTGTGGCCAAAGGCCTGGACTCCATGATGGTGGGAGGCCCCCACAGCTGCAGCAAGACAACCAGGGGATCTCAGTGTTCTTACAAGCCCAGTTCGCAGAGGGAGGAGGTCATGAGGTGGGCACTCAGCAGCCCCTCAAGCCTGATCAGACTTTAGGGCCCTGGTGCTCCCTGGGCGGCACTGCTAGTGCCAAGGTCCTGCCAGCAGCCCTTCCGGCTAAACAGAGGCCTGGTTTCCAACCCGGGGAGATCACTAGAGCTGATCATTAATCAGATTATCGACGCGAGACTTTGTCCTTTTCTTAACTGTGGTGAAACACACGGAAAGCTGACCGTCTCGGCCGCGCCCATTCACACTGTGGGGCAGCCGGCAGCACCGTCCACCTCCGGGACCTGCTCCCCCTCCCAGAGGGACACTCTGTCCCCGGAAACACTCACTCCCTTCCGCTGCCCTCCTGCAGCCCCTGGCCCACTGTCTACTTCCTGTGTCAGTGAATCTGACCCCTCCAGGGTCCTTGTGTGAGTGGAGTCAGACAGGATGTGTTGTTTGGTGACTGGCTGATTCCTCTGAGCATGTTGTCCTCAAGGTCCATCCACACTGTAGCGTGGATTCCCTTCCTTCTGAAGGGTGAATAATACTCATTTGACTTGTTTTAAAGATCCCTGTAAGCCCCTCTCCTTGGCTTCTCTGCATAGCTAAGGTTCCCCAAGGGTGAAGTATTTGGCCAGGATCCTGGGGGAAGGAGCCTCCCGTCTGCTCTGGGGGAGAAGAAAAGGGCATTCCTAGGCACTGTACCAGGGTGCAGGGGGCTGGGTCTGCTCTTTACGGGAGACAAAGCAGCGGAGGGCCTTGCTTGGGACACAGGCGTCAGAAAGGAGTCTGAGCAGGAACTGCCTCGGAGATGGGTCTCTGAGCATCAGGGATGCTGCCTGGGGCCACGTGGGACCAAAACCCACAGGGGAGGGGCTCCCACTCAGCAAGGGCTTGGGAGGCAGGCTCGGAGCTGGGCGTCCCCCAGCCAGGCTCCTTCTCTCCTCCCGGTCCTCTGCTCTCAGAGAGCTGTTTCCATCCTCGCAAGAGCATCACTCCTGACCTCCAAGCCCTGTGCCCACGGCCACACAGGACGCGGGGCTGGGAGGGGGCAAGACCAAAGGCTGCGCCAGCTCGTCTGCTCTCCCCACCAGCAGCACTTGGCTCCTCGTGCCGGGCAGCTTCCTCTCCCCTCGAACTGGCCGAGACGCTGTGCCATGGATGTCTCAGGCACTCAGACCCCACAGGGCGGCGCTGAACCGATCGCAAGGGTGCAGGAGAAGGCAGCTTGGGCCTTGGGCCCGCAGCTGGCAGGTCTGCCTCCTCTGGTCCATCTGCGATCCCCGGGGCGACATGACTGTTACAGTGCTGGGGGGCCACAGGGGGCGGGAGGAGAGGGAGTGATGCGCGCGGACAGCGGGTAGGGGACGCAGAGAGAGGAGACAGGACTGCCAGCCTCTGCCCTGAGCACTGGACTTCAGGCAGAAGGAGAGGCTCTGGGGGTCTCTTCAAGGAAGATCCTGCTGTGACGGGGCCCTCGGAGGAGCTGAGGCCCAGAGGGACACTGGGTTTGGAGGCCCCTGGCATCACCCTGATGATTCTGGATGTGGCTGTGAGCCTGAGCTGTGAGGCTATCCAGCTTCAGGAGAGTTCTGTTGGGATCTGTAGGGACTTCGGACCGAAATCCAATTGTCTGCTGCACCTTGAACTGAAACCATCCTCTCCTGAGCCAGGAACAGCAGCACCAGCACCACCAGCTGCTGGATTTTGATGGAAATTCGCTAGACTTGAGCCATGCTGGTCCCTGGAATACTCTCAAGGTCAGGGCATGCTGTGGTCAGACCACAGGTCTTGGGAGAACAATCTTTGGTGATGGACTTTAGGCTAGAAATGTGGCCCATACTTCCTCCAGCTGGGAATGGCCCCATGAGTGACACCTGGCTTGATGCCATGATCTTAGTTTTTTGAATGTTGAGTTTTAAGCCAGCTTTTTCACTCTCCTCCCTTAATGTCATCAAGAAGTTCTTTAGTTCCTCTTCACTTTCTGCCATTAGAGTGGTATCATCCACATATCTGAGGTTACTGATATTTCTCCCAGCAAACTTGATTCCAGCTTATAACTCATCCAGCCCAGCATTTCTCATGATGTGCTCTGCATGTAAGTTAAATAAGCAGGGTGACAATACCCAACCTCCCTTTATTCAGTTCAGTCACTCAGTCATGTCTGACTCCTTGTGACCCCATGGACTGCAGCATGCCAGGCCTCCCTGTCCATCACCAACTCCTGGAGCTTGCTCAGACTCATGTCCACCGAGTTGGTGATGCCATCCAACCACCTCATCCTCTGTCATCCCCTTCTCCTCCCCTTCTTCTCCTCCTCATACCCCTCCTTCCACATCTCACATCGTGGCAAAGATTCCCGGAAACCTTGGTTCCTGTTATCAAAGACTTTTCCAGGGCTGTTATCAGCAGGTGCTGAGAGTTTATGGGGCACAGAGTCCACTGAGGGAGAGTCCATCTCAGGAGACAGGTTGGCCTTGGCATCCTCACAGCACAGGCCCCAGGGCCCCTCACAGGCCAGCTGTGGCAGACGCTGCCTGGGCCCCAAGGCTGTCTTTCCGCCTTTGACAAAAGGAAAAGACCATTTTGAGGACAAGTTCATGGTCAGCCGTTAAGTGCTGGGGGGAGGTGCAGTGGAATCAGAACTGGAGCTTAGAGATATGGACATTCTTGGTGACCCCAGGAAACATAACTTCATGGTGAGAGGTCATCCACAGAACGTAATTGATGATAATAAGACACCTAGAATGTGGCAGACACATTCTGTACAGCTTGGCCCTCTCAGCCCTTGACACTGAAGTGCCAGCACCGTGCCAGTCTGCAGAGGAGATGGAGGCCCAGAGGGTAAGTAACTTGTCCAAGGTCATCCAGCTACTGGATTGTGGGGCCAGGATTTGAGCCCAGGTAGTCCGTCTAAAACAATGAAAGGGAGATGGTTCATTTGCAGAGAACTTGCTCTCTAGAGTTCGTACTGTGAAGAGGAGCGAGTGAACGTGCAGTTAGGACAAACAGCCGTGGCCTGTGTGTGGCGTTCGTCTGTGCAGCAGCTCTGTGAGTGGTCCCAGGAGGAGGTCAGTCAGTTCAGCCGCTCAGTCGTGTCTGACTCTTTGCGACCCCATGGACTGCAGCACGCCAGGCCTCCCTGTCCATCATCAACTCCTGGAGCTTGCTCAAACTCATGTCCATCGAGTCGGTGATGCCATCCAACCATCTCTTCCTCTGTTGTCCCCTTCTCCTGCCTTCAATCTTTCCCAGCATTAGGGTCTTTTCCAATGAGTCAGTTATTCACATCAGGTGGTCAAAATATGGGAGCTTCAGCCTCAGATCAGTCCTTCTAATGAATATTCAGGACTGATTTCCTTTAGGATTGGGAGAGGGTCAGAAAGGGGCTCAAGCAGGGGATCAGGAAGGGGACCAGTTGGGGCCACATAGGGTCTTCAGGACTAGGGCTGTGGCCAGGGGCCCCGAGATGCCCAACAGTTGTATAGGGCCAGATTCTGTCCACAGCTGAGCTCTAAACCATCTGCTTTTGTGGTCTAGGCTGTTGCTTTCCCTGGCAAAGCCCCCTCTGCAGAATCCCAGCATGTCAGATGGGCTGATAGGGGCCAGCGATTTGAAGCATCTGGGATCTCACCCAGGGCTCACAGTGGTCCCTCTGGCAGCTCAGGGCTTGTCTCCAGGACTCAACTCCAAGGAGACCCTGCCCACTCCTCTGCTTTGCTGGATACTGCCCACACTGTGGTATGGAAGGAAGGTCTTGTCCCTGCTCCGGGCCTGGCCCTAGGGGGCTCCTTCAGCACAGCAGGCAGGCGCTCTGCTCCACCCTCTCGGGGTTCTGTGGGAACAAGCGGTCCCCTCCCAGCAGGGTGTGTGTCGACAGTGCCTCCTCCAGGCTCTCTCCTCACCCACCCTGCCTGTGCCCAGGAAGCTGCCTGTGTAGGGGGCACATGGCAGGAGCTGGGAGTAGAAGAGAGTGAGGAGGCGACTCTGGGTAGGCCTGAGTGTGGATAAACAGAGCCTTCCCTTTCTTCCCCCTTAGACTTCCTCGGGGACGGGTGGGGTTTTATTTGTCTCACACAGAAACAAAACTCATAAGTAGAAGGGGCATCTCTGTGGACGCTTTCCTCCTGGGGAAGGGCAGCAGAACAGAGGCTCCAGAACTCTGGGTCCCTCCCCAGGGCAGCTCCCAAGGCCTAAAGGCAGCAGGACTGAACAGGGGGCGGCTTGTGGAGCCTGAGAGGCTGTAACAATGCTAGGGTCCCTCTTTCTGCAGAGACCCTCTCACAGAAATGCACGCTCAGGGAGACCCTGAGCCGTTCCTGCAAACCTCGGTGCCAAAAACAACACCTATTCATTCTCTTCCAGGTTCAGAGGGCAGAAGTCCAAAGGAAGCTTCACTTGGCTGAGGTCAGGGCTGGCTCAGCCGCACTCACTCCGGAGGCTCTGGGGGAGAATGTCTTCCTTTCCCAGTAGCATCTCCAGCTTCTAGGGCTGTGTCCCCTGCACTCCTTGGCTCGTGGTCCCTTCTTCTGTCCTCAAAGCCAGCAGCCTGGCACCTCACCATAGCGCCACACTGCCTTCTGTGCCAACCCCCCTCTGTCTCCATCCCATGACACTTGTGATGACCCATCTCAGGATCTTGATCTAACCACACCTGCAAAGTCCCCTTTGACGGATGACCCAGGCACCAGGATCCGATATCTTTGGGGACTACTATTTAGCCCACCACAGATACATTCACACAAACACAGTATGAAGATGGTCACACAGACAGACGCAGACACAGACACACACATACACACACACACACCCATGTTTCACACAGGTAGACACTGTCAGTAGAGGCCCACACGCGTGGGTCCCACGTGGTCACACGCTCATTCAAACCTCTTGCCGTCAACCTCCTCAAGCCAGGTCTGGGAGGCCACAGAGCTCTTCCCAGTCCCATTGTCTCATAGCTCCCAGGTGACAGCCTTCCTTTCCCCAAAAACCCATGGAAGTCCCTCCTCTGTCCCTCCACCTAGGAAGCCCTGCCTCTCCCCTACCTTCAGAAACTAACCAAGATCTTGAGGCCTTAAAGTTAAAGGTCTCATTCTGAGCTGGCTGCCTCCTCCATGCAGCCCACCTTGCTCTGCCGTTTCCTGCTCACAGCCTGCCTTGATGCCACACCCTGCAGGTTCTCAAAGCACGTGAACTGAGTGAAGGAACAGTAAAAAATCAAAGGTCACCAAGCAGAGCTCTTAAAGGCTCGTTGTAGGCATGTGCCACAGTCCCTGAGTTTGAGAGCTTGGTGGCTGTTGGAGGGGCATCGCAGAGCTGGCTGAGCTGGGACACTCGGGTCTGGGGTATGGGCAGGGCTGGAAATCCCCCTAGGACTTGACCCCAGACAGGCTCCCGGATCCGCCCCCTCTGCGCCTGAGTGCTAGACCTAGAGGTCGACTGCAGACCAGCTGGAGGCCTCCTGCTCCAGGTGAGTGCTGGCTTTCTGAGAGGCCACTTGGCTTCAGCTCTCTGGGTCCTCCACCTGGCACCCTGCAGACACATCCCTCCCCGACTGCACCCCAGGCTCCAGGTGCTGGGGACTCCATCCCCTCAGAGGGCACCTGTAGGGTCTGTCCCCCACCAGAAGCTCAGTCTCAATGACTGGTGCAAGGCCCTCAGGCTAGTCCCCACTAAAGGGTGCAGTGACCACGGGTGTCCTGGGGAATTCAGGAGCACTGTGAGGGCCCGGTGGTGAGTCTGCTCCAGGCTCCTGGGGAAGAGAATGGGAGGGAAGCAAGGAAAAGGGAGAACACAGGCCCTTACAGACACATCTTAGCCGGGACATGTGACACGGACGCCTAGAAGGGATGAGCAGAAAGGGGGGTGCGGAGTAGGAAGGCGCCCCCTAACGCTGGGGTCAGCGGAGGCCAGTGCCCGTCTGGGAGTAACTCCGTTTCGCCACCAGACCGCGATGCGGTCGGCGGCGTGAAAGCCTTGGAAAGCCCTGGAGGAAAGTCCCCGGTGGCGGTCCTGGGAGGAGAGGACGACCCTTCCGGTAGAGCGCTCTTTCAAGCCTGGAGCCACCTGGATAGATGGGGGCGCGTCAAAACCCCTGCTGCTCGTGGGCGCCCGGGGCTGCGGTCGGACACGACGGCGAGAGGCCGGGGTCACGGGGGCGCGGGACCCTGCTGACCGCGTGCACCCGCCCCCAGCATGGAGCCCCGCGCTGCCGCTGCCCGCGAGCTGCTCCTGGGCGCACTGGAAGACCTGAGCCAAGAGCACCTGAAGCGCTTCCGCCACAAACTGCGGGACCAGCGGGTGGACGGTCGCAACATCCCGTGGGGGCGGCTGGAGGGCGCAGACACCTTGGACCTCGTGGAGCTGCTGGTCCGCTTCTACGGGCCGGAACGCGCGCTGGACGTGGCCCAGAAAACCCTGCAGAGGGCAGACGTGCGCGACGTGGCGGCGCGGCTCAAGGAGCGTCGGCTGCAGAGTGAGTGCCGGGTGGGGCTTCACCTCGGCCTCTCCCGCCCGGGCAGGTTCCTTCGGCTTCCCCCAAAGAGCATCCGCGTGCCCCGGGGCCCCGAGCCCTGACGCTCCCTTCCACACCCCGCCCGGTCCGCGGGACCCACCGCAGCTCTCGCTTCCAGGTCTCGGCCCCAGCTCCCCGGCGCAGCTCTCCGTCTCCGGTAGGTCTCTCTCGGCGGAAAGCGCAGGCCCCGAGCTGTCCGGACACTTCGGGTGTCCTCAGTCACCCGGGGGTTCCGCACAGCTGGCCCCGGGGAGGAGCGCGGAGAGGGGGTTGCGAGGCAACAGGGGAAAGTGAGGCCGGAGCCCGCCGGGGAGCGCACTGACACGGCGCCCCCGACCCCTGCTCCCCTGCCCCCCGTCCGGCGCCCCCGACCCGCAGAGTACAAGAAGAAGTACCGGGAGCACGTGCTGCGGCAGCACGCCAAGGTGAAGGAGCGGGACGCCCGCTCAGTGAAGATCAGCAAGCGCTTCACCAAGCTGCTCATCGCCGAGGAGCCGGAGGCCGAGCGCGCCCGGCGCTCAGACACCCACACCTTCAACCGCCTGTTCGGCCGCGACGAGGAGGGCGAGAGACGGCTGACCGTGGCGCTGCAGGGCCCGGCGGGCATCGGCAAGACCATGGCGGCCAGGAAGATCCTGTATGACTGGGCGGCCGGCAAGCTGTACCACAGCCACGTGGACTTCGCCTTCTTCCTGTCTTGCCGCGAGCTGCTGGAGCGACCGGGCACGTGCAGCCTGGCCGACCTGATCCTAGACCAGTGCCCCGACCGCGAGGCGCCGGTGCAGCAGATGCTGGCGCAGTCCGAGAGGCTGCTGTTCATCCTGGACGGCGTAGACGAAATGTTGGCACCGGAGCCGGCCGAGGCCGCGCCCTGCAGAAACCCCCACGAGGCCGCGAGCGGCGCGCGGGTGCTGGGGAGCCTGCTGAGCAAGGAGCTGCTGCCCGCGGCGCGCCTGCTAGTGACCAGGAGAGGCGCCGCCCCCGGGAGGCTGCAGGCCCGCCTGTGCTCACCGCAGTGCGCAGAGGTGTGCGGCTTCTCAGACAAGGACAGGAAGAAGTACTTCTACAAGTTTTTCCAGGACGAGTGGAAGGCGGAGCACGCCTACCGCTCGGTGAAGGAGAACGAGATGCTCTTCTCCTTGTGCTTCGTGCCGGCCGTGTGCTGGATCGTGTGCACCGTGCTGCGCCAGCAGCTCCAGCGCGGCCAGGACCTGTGGCGCGCTTCCAAGACCACCACGTCCGTGTACTTGCTCTTCGTGGCCAGCGTCCTGAGATCGGCGCCCGCGGCTGACGGGGCTCAGCTGCAGAGAGAGCTGCGCAAGCTGTGCCGCCTGGCCCGTGACGGTGTCCTCGGGGGCAGGGCGCGGTTCTCGGAGGAGGACCTGGAGCGCCTGCAGCTCTGTGGCGCCAAGGTCCAGACGCAGTTTCTCAGCAAGAAGGAGATGCCAGGCGTGCTGGAGACAGAGGTCACCTACCAGTTCATTGATCAGAGCTTCCAGGAATTCTTAGCTGCTCTGTCCTACCTGCTGGAGGACGAAGGGGCTCCCAGGGCAGCTGCTGGCGGCATAGAGGCACTTCTGCAGGGGGACCGGAGCTGCGCGGGCCACCTCAAGCTCACCACGCGCTTCCTCTTCGGGCTGCTGAGCACAGAGAGGATGTGTGAAGATTGGAAGTCGGCCACTAATCGGCTGCCACAGCTTCAGCGCTGTGAACAGCAAGGTCTGTGAGGTGGGTGG
>NW_017189535.1:0-82149 GCF_001704415.2 Capra hircus | reverse complement strand
GGAGGTTCAAAGGAGGGGATATATGTATACTTTTTGCTGCAGTTAGCAGGAAACAAAAAAATTCTGTAAAACAATTATCCTTCAATAGAAAATTAATTATTTAAAAAAGAGCTGCATGCTGTTTTCCATAGGGCTGCATCAGTTTTCTTGACTTTCACGCCTAGGATGTTGTTAATCTCCTCCGTAGGTGGTTGCCTTACATGTGTTTTTCAGAATCTTGGGTTTTTTTGTTGTTGTTTCTGTTTTTTTCTGAAATACTCTTAGGAGTGGAACTGCCAGATCATACCGTAGGTTTCTTGTTATCACAGAAGGCACTTCTGTAGTGATGTTTATAATAATGTCTCCTACCAAGTATATTGCCCACTAGTACCCATAAGAGTCCCTTTTAAAAATGTTATTCTACCATGTCTTCTCTGCACAATATTTGATACTTTTTCACTACTCCTATGTGATACCACATTGGTACAGTGTATCTCTAACAATACACTGGGCTTCCCAGGTGGCACAGTGGTAAAGAATCTGCCTTCAAAGGCAGGAGGCAAAGGAGATGCGAGCTGGGAAGATCACATGGAGGAGGAAATGGGAACTCACTCCAGAATACTTGCCTGGAAAATTCCATGGACAGAGGAACCTCGTGGGATACAATTGCTGGGATCACAAAGAGTTGAACACAAAAGAGTTCACAGAAATTCACGATAATGAGTGAACTTCAGGTGTTTTGGCGGATTCATGTTGATATATGGCAAAACCAATACAATATTGTAAAGTAATTAACCTCCAATTAAAATAAGTTTATATCAAAAAATAAATTATTAAATATATTTTTAAAGAAATAATACTGCTGTTAACTTACTCCAGATAACACAGCACTATTTGACATTTTTAATTCATGGGAGACTGCTAGCAAGTTTTGAAGGCTAGGTATCTTTTAAAGCCACCAGCCTTGGGGATATTCATTGCTTTTGCTTTTTTAAAGAAGCACTTTGAGCTGTATACTGTTGATGTTTTCTTCCTGAGAGTGTCCTGGTTTTTCTTTTGCACTTTTTTCTTTTGATGAGTGACCCCTGACATATACAAGGATAGGTGTCATGTCGAGTCCAGTGGCCTTGTGAATGTCAGATGTCTATCAGCAATAGTTTGAAGGCTGCGGTTACAGAGGAAAGCCTTCATGCAGCAAGGATTCTTTATTCCCTCCTCTTGTAGGGTGGCCTCTGATGTCTGAAAGTTTTTGTCATGCATAGTTGTACATTAGAGTAAAACGAGCCAGAGGATACCACCAAACCTGGTGTCTCCTCACTCCTGGATTTTATCTTAGGTAAAAGTTCCTGCTCTGTTTAAGTTGACTGACAAGGATGCATTCGTTTTACAGGTACAGATTCTGGTTCTGTGGCACTGATTCAGCTGCGCTTGTTTTCACCTACATGTTATTGAACGTATTTCGTCTACCATTCTTTTCGAAGTAGGTTTACGTGGATTCTGCATTTTTTATGCGATGTTTTTGAACGGTGGTTCACATCCTAGTTGTAACAGTGTGCTCTATCATTCTGCTCAATGTTCCCATTAGCAGAGGGGAAGCACGGTGCAGGCCAGCTTTTTTTTTTTTTTCCCCCTCTCGCTTTCATTTCTTATGTTAGAGTGCCATCATGTGGAATGTTTACGTAATTGCAGTTCAGTTCAGTCGCTCAGTCGTGTCGGATTCTGCTACCCCATGAATCGCAGCACCTGCCAGGCCCCCAGTCCATCACTAACTCCCGGAGCTTGCTCAAATTCAGGTCCATCGAGTGGATGATGCCAACCAACCATCTCATCGTCTGTCGTCCCCTTCTCTTTCTGCCCTCAATCTTTCCCAGGAACTAGTATCGCAGGCTTGGGACCCCTCCGTGCCCAGTTGAGGGCTTGCTGCCTGAGAGTGGACCACTCGGTTCGCGGTTGAGAACACACGGCTCGCGGTGGGGAACCGCTCCATGCCCAGCGGAGGCCGGGGAGCCCACGAGTGCGGACCCCCTTCTTGGCAGTTGAGGGAACACGGCTTTCGACTGAGGAACTCTTCGTGTGAGCGGAAGGACACCCGACCCCGGGGGCTCCAGAAGTGCAAAAAAGGGGCCTTGCGCCACGCGCCCAGAAAGCAGGGTTCGGGCAGCGTCGCGTGTCAGGAAGCGGGCGCTCGCGCCGCGCGTGCTGAAGGCAGGGATGGTCCCCTCGGGCAGGAAAGTTTCCTGCGGGTGCTCGCGCCACGCTCGCAGGAACCGGGGTGCTCGTGCTGCGCCACGCGAGCAGGAATGGGGTTGCGGGGTGCGCGCGCCGAGCGTTCCCGGGGAAAGGCTGGCCCTGCTCGTGTGCAGGAAGGCCTGGGGGCTCGTGCCCCGCCGCGCGCGCAGCTACTGGGGTTTTCACCGCCCGGCCAGGAGGCCTGGCGCACTCAAGAAGTGGGGGCTCGCGTCGCGCCACAAGCGCGCAAGAGAGGGCTGATACCGGGCGTCCAGGAAGAGAGGCTCGTGTCGCCTGCGGCGTGAGGCCCCGCGCGCGCAAGAAAAGAGAGCTCGCGCCCTGCAGCGTGGGCAGAAAAGGGAGGGGGGGGGCTCGCGTCACTCGCGCCGGGGTAGGGCTGGCCGGCATGTGCTGACACGAGCTTCTGGGTCCCCGCTGGGACGAGTTTGGGGCCCCGCGGCGCGCGCCGGAATGGGGGTGCTTGCGCCGCATGTGCAGGAAGGGGAGTTTCGCGCCGCGCGTGCCGGGGTGGGGGTAAGGCGACCCCTTCCCCCGCGCGCAGGGGTCTCGCGCCACGCCGAGAGAGCAGGATGTGGGGGCACGCGCCGCGGGTGGCGGGGTCCACCCCGTGCACAAGAAGGCAGGGCTCGCGCCCTGCAGCGTTGGCAGGAAGGCGTCTCGAGCCGCGCGTGCCGGTGGGCCCTGCGCCAACATGAAAGTGAGGCTGGCTCCGCGCGCAGAGGAAATGGGGCACGCGCCGCTCTCGCCAGAAGCGCGGGTGGCCCGCGCGCGCGCGCGCGCTGCTTGTGGTCGTTTCCAGCTCCGGGTCAGGGAGCGGGACACGCTAGGGCTGCAGCGAGCTGTCCGGAGGGTGGGAGGGGCGGGGAGAGGCGTGCTTGGGACCTCCCGCCGCTGTGGGGAGTAGGGAGCTGCGGCCTACAGCTGCAGCTAGCCGCTAGCGGTGACCTGGAGGGGCGCGGGGCTGGGGGGCTTTCAGTCAACACAAGTTGCAGATTATGTACATGATTAACTACGTAGACTACATCTACAGAATATTTAAAAGGACAATGAGTGTTCACACAAAACAAGAACCTGCAACAGTAGGTTGTTGGGAGCCGCAGTAGGCATTACTGACAAAATGGAGGCACGGCCCTAAACCCCCTCCCTTTGTTCTGTAGGGACTGGAATGAAGGAGTTAGGCTTTGTGATTCTGACCTGTTTTTTCCTTTCCTCGGCTGAGTTGACTGAAGAGAATATTAAGGGGCTTATTGTTTCCGAGAGGGGCATGAGAAGGCATAAAGCCTTCTGCAGCTGTGCTCAAAGAATAATTCATAAAGTTAATCAATGACACTTGTTCAAGGGCTTTTACAAAAGAGTGTTCCAGGGTGAGCATAGAGGCCGCATCTTGAGACCATGGGAGGGATTCCTATCTGAAGCCCATTTATGAAGCAAGTGTTTATGGCAAAGGAGTTTAGGGTTTGCTGCTGCTGCAGCAGCTAAGTCACATCAGTCGTGTCCGACTCTGTGCGACCCCATAGATGGCAGCCCACCAGGCTCTACTGTCCCCGGGATTCTCCAGGCAGGATCCTCCCAGGAATTAAGGTTTAGGAATAATTAAAATAGTTAGAACCTAAAGATTTAAGGGATGCTGTAATGTTAGCATATTCTACTATCTTATAGAGATTAGGGACTTTAGAGATATTTATAACTAGAAGCCCTTTCTAAGAAATAGTGAGCTTAGGATACTAGGGGCAAACAGGACTTAGAAAGATAAGAATTAAACTGAGGAATGTGGTGTGCAGCCCAGACATTAGCATGAGTTTAGTCAATAAAGCAGAAATAGATGTTTTTCTGGAGCTCTCTTGCTTTTTCATGATCCAGCGGATGTTGGCAATTTGATCTCTGGTTCCTCTGCCTTTTCTAAAACCAGCTTGAACATCAGGAAGTTCACAGTTCACGTATTGCTGAAGCCTGGCTTGGAGAATTTTGAGCATTACTTTACTAGCATGTGAGATGAGTGCAATTGTGCAGTAGTTTGAGCATTCTTTGGCATTGCCTTTCTTTGGGATTGGAATGAAAACTGACCTTTTCCAGTCCTGTGGCCACTGCTGAGTTTTCCAACTTTGCTGGCATATTGAGTGCAGCACTTTCACAGCATCATCTTTCAGGATTTGAAACAGCTCAACTGGAATTCCATCACCTCCACTAGCTTTGTTCGTAGTGATGCTTTCTAAGGCCCACTTGACCTCACTTTCCAAGATGTCTGGCTCTAGATTAGTGATTTTTGTACAGATCTTGACTGTGTGGATCACAATCAACTGTGGAAAATTCTTCAAGAGATGGGAATACCAGACCACCTGACCTGCCTCTTGAGAAATCTATATGCAAGTCAGGAAGCAACAGTTAGAACTGGACATAGAACAACAGACTGGTTCCAAACAGGAAAAGGAGTACGTCAAGGCTGTATATTGTCACCCTTCTTATTTAACTTATATGCAGAGTACATCATGAGAAACGATGGACCGGAAGAAGCACAAGCTGGAATCTGGATTGCCGGGAGAAATCTCAATAACCTCAGATATGGCAGATGACACCAACCTTATGGCACAAAGTGAAGAGGAGCTAAAAAGCCTCTTGATGAAAGTGAAAGAGGAGAGTGAAAAAGTTGGCTTAAAGCTCAACATTCAGAAAACGAAGATCATGGCATCCGGTCCCATCACTTCATGGGAAATAGATGGGGAAACAGTGGAAACAGTTTCAGACTTTATTTTGGGGGGGCTCCAAAATCACTGCAGATGGTGACTGCAGCCATAAAATTAAAAGACACTTACTCCTTGGAAGAAAAGTTATGATCAACCTAGATAGTATATTCAAAAGCAGAGACATTACTTTGCTGACTAAGGTCCATCTAGTCAAGGCTATGGTTTTTCCTGTGGTCATGTACGGGTGTGAGAGTTGGACTGTGAAGAAGGCTGAGCGCCGAAGAATTGATGCTTTTGAACTGTGGTGTTGGAGAAGACTCTTGAGAGTCCCTTGGACTGCAAGGAGATCCAACCAGTCCATTCTGAAAGAGATCAACCCTGGGATTTCTTTGTAAAGAATGATGCTAAAGCTGAAACTCCAGTACTCTGGCCACCTCATTCGAAGAGTTGACTCATTGGAAAAGACTCTGATGCTGGGAGAGACTGGGGGCAGGAGGAGAAGGGGACAACTAAGGATGAGATGGCTGGATGGCATCATGGACTCCATGGACGTCAGTCTGAGTGAACTCCGGGAGATGGTGATGGACAGGGAGGCCTGGCGTGCTGCGACTCATGGGGTCGCAAAGAGTCGGACACGACTGAGCGACTGAACTGAACTGAACT
Organism: Capra hircus; assembly: GCF_001704415.2. Classification (NCBI taxonomy): domain Eukaryota; kingdom Metazoa; phylum Chordata; class Mammalia; order Artiodactyla; family Bovidae; genus Capra; species Capra hircus. The sequence goes on along the minus strand of NW_017189535.1, from coordinate 76,576 downwards.
GAACAGCGTATTCACAAGGACACATGAGAAAAAGTAGATACGAGAATCGCTGAGGAAGGAACTCCTTTTGAGGGGAAACAATGATTTTTGGAGAAAAATAAATCTGGTCTCTTGGGACTAAAAATATCAAACCTCTGACCTAATGCTTTTGTAAAAGTATAAAAGAGAATCATATGCTTGAAATAAACAGGCAGTCCAAAAAACTGAGAGGCTGCCTCGGTTTCTCGGTGACACCGTCCATCCCTTCAGGTTGAATCCCTGGCTGCTGGAGCTGGACTCTGGCACCATGTGTTCTAAACCGCGCATGGAGTATCCCCACTCCCGAGCCCCACGCCCTCAACCAGGCACGGAGGGGTTCCGAGCCTGCGGTACTCGATCTTGGGAAAGATTGAGGGCAGGAGAAAGGAAAGACAGGCGATGAGATGGTTGGTTGGCATCACCCACTCGATGGACATGAGTTTGAGCAATCTCCGGGAGCTGGTCATACGCAGAAGGCCTGGCCTGCTGCGATTCATGGGGCTGCAAAGAGTCGGACACTACTGGGCTTCTCAACTGAACTGAACTGCAATTACAACAGTATTCCACACGATGGCACTCTAACATAAGAAGTGAAAAAAAGGCTGCCCTGCACCTGTGCCTCACCTCTCCCAATGGAAACACTGAGCAGAATCATAGAGCACACTATCACAAGCAGGATGTCAACACTGATACCATCCAGCACGTGCCTGAGTTGAATAGCCCCGCCACAGCCAAAGTCCACCAGAGCCTGCTTCTCACAGGCGCCCACCTGGAGACTCCTTTTACAAAGGAGAAGTCCTTTCATACTAATACCCGGGGGCCTTGTGGACACTGAAGCTTGGAGTCCTTTATGGGGCAGTCACCCCTGTCCACCTGGCCAGGCGCGCTTTCCCCAGGTGCCTGCGTAAGACGCCACAGAACCGCAGAATACAAATCCCGCTCCTGCTCTCTAAAGACACTGGCACTCCTGCTGAGATGCAGGTCCTGGCGCGACCTCCTCTGGGACCTGCCAGGACCTCTGACTCACCGTTCTGTCTGTGCTCTCCCGGGTTGACCTTTCCACCTTCTTCCTGCACAACACTTGGCTGACGCTTCTTGGCGGGATCAGGTATTCACCAGCGCCCAGCTACAGAACAGTCATATACCACCTAACGTCCTCGTGGCACACGTGCCAAAGCGACAGAAGGGTTTGAGCGCAAAGACTCGCTGAGCGGAAACTACAGGAAGCGCCCACAGAGGCCTTTCGGCATTTGGGCTGCGCGCCGCAATGGGCAATCTGAGGGTGTACGGGCAGCCCCCGTGGGAAAGCAAGACCCCTTCTCCTACCACACAACTTCCGAGCACCCCTTGACCGCCAGCTCTTTGGCCACGCCGCGGGGGCGCTCGCAAACGGCTCCGGGAACCTGGCATCCCGGCCCACTGCTGAGAACACAGGGGACTGGTGGGCGGGCTTGGGACCGCTGCGGGGACTCCTGTGCGCTTCTGGCCTCATCCACACGGTCGCCGACCTCCAGGGTACACGCCAATAACGTCTGGGGCGCCAGCCCGCCCGGGTGCCAACACGGGGAGGCACCTCCTCACCTGCAAAGCCGGTCGCCCCAGGGCCGGTGGAACGGCTGGGCCTCGAGCAGCCGCCCAATCCGGACCTCTGGCCCCAAGGGGAGCGCCACTCAGCCCTGCGCCCCTCCAGGTCACCGCGATCCTAGAGCTGCAGCCATAGCCCGCAGCTCCCTAGTCCCGACAGGCGGCGGGAGGTCCCAAGCGCGCCTCTCCCCGCCCCTCCCACCCTCCAGACAGCTCGCAGCAGCCATAGCGCGTCCGGGGCCCTGACGGGGAGGTGGAAGAGACCCCAAGCCGCGCGCGCACCTGACCAGCCCTACTAACAGCTGCAGGCGGCGCGTGCCCCCCGTCCCTCTGAGCGCGGAGCGAGCCCTGCTTTCCTGTGGGCGCACGGTCCACGGGCACGCGCCGCGCGGGACCCGCTTCCTGCGCATGCTGCAGGGCCAGAGCTTTTCCTTCTTGCGCGCCCAGGTCCCCATTTCCTTGGTGCATGGTATCAGCCGTCTCCTGTGCGCGCGTGCGCGACGCGCGTCCCCACTTCTTGACTGCGCCGGGCCTCCTGACATGGGCAGTGCAAAACCCCACTTGCTGCGCGTACGGCGAGGCTGGTCCCTCCCCGCGTTCCTGCGCACGCGCGGGGCCAGCCCTTCCCCCGAGCGCGCGCAACGAGCCCTACCCCCGCCATTCCTGCGCGCGCAGCGCGGGGACCCCTGGAAACGTTCCTGCCTGAGCGGACCATCCCTCCCCCTAGCACGCGCGGCACAAGCTCCACTTTCCTGACCACGCGGCTTGGCGCCGAGTGAGTGGCGTGAGCCACCCCCGCTTTCTTGGGCTCGCGGGGCCCCCGGGGACGGGTGTCCTTCCCCTCACACGAAGAGTTCCCCAGTCGAGGGCCGTATTCCCTCAGCTCCCATTAAGGGGGTCCCCATTCGTGGGCCCCGCGGCCTCCGCTGGGCATGAGGTGTTCCCACCCGCAGGACATGTGTTCTCAACCGCGCACGGAGTGGTCCCCACTCGCGGGCGGCATGCCCTCAACTGGGCACGGAGGGGTCCCCCAAGCCTGCGGTCGGGGAAACTGAGCCTAGATCCTGGAAAAGATTCAGGGCAGGAGGAGAAAGGGACCACAGACGACGAGATGGTTGGTTGGCATCACCCACTCGATAGAGATGAGTTTGAGCAAGCTCCGGGAGTTGGTGATGGACAGGAGGCCTGGCAGCTGCTGCAATTCATGGGGTCGCAAAAGTCGGAGATGGGACTACAGCCATGAAATTAAAAGACAATCACTCCTTGGAAGAAAAGTTATGACCAACCTAGATAGCACATTGAAAACCAGAGACATTACTTTGCCACAAAGGTCCGTCTAGTCAAGGCTGTGGTTATTCCTGTGGTCATGTATGGATGTGAAAGTTGGACTGTGAAGAAAGCTGATGCGGAAGAATTGATGCTTTTGAACTGTGGTGTTGGAGGGGACTCCTGAGAGTCTCTTGGACTGCAAGAAGATGGAACCAGTCCCTTATGAAGGAGATCAGCCCTGGGTGTTCTTTGGACGGAATGATGCTAAAGCTGAAGCTCCAGTACTTTGGCCACCTCATGCGAGGAGTTGACTCACTGGAAAAGACTTTGATGCTGGGAGGGATTGAGGGCAGGAGGAAATGGAGACGACAGAGATTGAGATGGCTGATGGCATCACTGACTCAATGGACATGAGTCTGAGTGAACTCCGGGTGTTGCTGATGGACAGGGAGGCCTGGCGTGCTGCGATTCATGTGGTGGCAAAGAGTTAGACACCACTGAGTCACTGAAATGAACTGCACTGCAACTACGGAAACATTCCACATGATGGCAATGTAACATAAGAGATGAAAAAAAAAGGATGTCCTGCACCCTGTCTCACCTCTCCTAATGGGAACATTGAGCAGAATGATAGAGCACACTCTTACAACCAGGATGTGAACCACATTTCAAAACCATCAGTTCTTCAGCACTCAGCTTTCTTCACAGTCCAACTCTCACATCCATACATGACTACTGGGAAAACCATAGCCTTGACTAGATCAACCTTTGATGGCAAAGTAATGTCTCTGCTTTTGAATATGCTATCTAGGTTGGTCATAAATTTCATTCCACAGAGTAAGCATCTTTTAATTTCATGGCTGCAGTCACCATCTTTGGCTCCATTTTTTTGGAGCCAAAAAAAATAAAGCCTGACACTCTTTCCACTGTTTCCCCATCTATTTCCCATGAAGTGAGGGGACCAGATGCCATGATCTTCGTTTTCTAAATGTTGAGCGTTAAGCCAACTTTTTCACTCTCCTCTTTCACTTATATCAAGAAGCTTTTTAGTTCCTCTTCACTTTGTGCCATAAGGGGGGTGTCATGTGCATATCTGAGGTAATTGAGATTTCTCCTGGCAATCTTGATTCCAGCTTGTGATTCTTCCTGCCCAGCGTTTCTCATGATGTACTCTGCATATAAGTTAAATAAGCAAGGTGACAATATACAGCCTTGACTTACTCTTTTCCTATTTTAAACCAGTCTGTTCTTCCATGTCCAGTTCTAACTGTTGCTTCCTGACCTGCAGACAGGTTTCTCAAGAAGTAGGTCAGGTGGTCTGGTCTTTCCATCTCTTTCAGAATTTTCCACAGTTCATTGTGATCCACACAGTCAAAGGCTTTGGCATAGTCAATAAAGCAGAAATAGATGATTTTCTGGACCTCACTTGCTTTTTCCATGATCCAGCGGATGTTGGCAATTTGATCTCTGGTTTATCTGCCTTTTCTAATACCAGCTTGAACAAGTTCATGGGTCACATATTGCTGAAGCCTGGCTTGGAGAATTTGAGCATTACTTTATTAGCATGTGAGATGAGGGCAATTGTGTGGTAGGATAGGGATATTATGAGTGGATTTTATGCTCTTATAAAATAGAGACCAGTGCAAGTTTAATGCATGAATCAGGACACTCAAAGCCAGTGCTTTGGGACAACCCAGAGGGGAGGGGTTGGGGTGGAGGTGGTAGGGGGCATTCAGAATGGGGGAACACATATGCACCTGTGGCTGATTCATGTCAATGTATGGCCAAAAAATAATAATATTGTAAATGAATTATCCTCAAGTTAAAATAAATTACTTAATTTTAAAAAAGAAGATCTCAGAGAACCGACTAACCTATTCCTCTGTAAGAGAACACAGAGAGAAGACAGTCATTTATAAACTGGAAAAATAAAACGTCTTTACAGCAACGGTCCCCAGGTCCCTGCAATGACCAGGCTGAACAGCAGGATATAAGGGGTGGGTGAGCGAAGCTTCATCCATTTTACAGCCAGTCCTCATTGCTCACATTACTGCCTGAGTTCTGCCTCCTGTGAGATCAGCAGTGGCATTAGATTATTATAGGAACGTGAACAATGCTGTGAACTGCACACATAAGGTATCTATGTTGCAAGCTCCTTTTGAGAATCGAAAGCCTGATGATCTGAGGTGGATCTGAGCTGGTGATGCTAGCACTGTCCTCAGTGCTGCAAGAAACTGATTACCATTAGCAGAAAGATTTGACTGCACAAAGTCATGGTATGTCAACTGTTTGCAGACTCCTATCAAAACTCTATCACTGACAGGCAAGTAATAATTGAATCACATATGGTGCAGGTTTTAAGTCAAAATCCGACACTTGTTTTAGTGCATTCATGGTCTCCCATTATTTTATTTGCCGCTTCCAGCGCTGCCTCTTTCCCACACTGCACGTTTGTTGCTCCCAGTTTTCATTAGCTCACAAGCTAACACTAGCTAAAATAAGTAAAAAAAGAAAAAAACAAACATGTCTCTGGAGAGCTTCTTTGAAAGGGGTGAAGACCCAATGATGAGAAAGCAGAAGACTCTATGACTGTCAACACAAGGTAAGTGGCATTTTTAAATGCCAAGGAAATACCAAGAATCCTACATGTTCATTAAAACAGGGGATTCATACTCCAAGCCCACTTGTATATGTGATGACTAGTTATCCAACAAAGTCACGAAATCTTCAAAACTACTTCACCAGATGGAGATCAAGCACCTTGCATTAAAAGAACAAGTCTTCTGAGTTTTCCAAAAGAAAAAAAATGTGAACACAAAGAATTGAAGCTATTGTTGAAGGCCACCATTTCACTGAACGCGTCTGCACTGAGAGCACCATTCTTACTGGCTAACTTCATTGCTAAAGCTAAGAAGCCCTTTACTGTTGGTGAGGGGTTGACCCTGCCTGCTGCTAAAGACATTGGTTGTGAATTTTAGGAGTGAGCAGAGCTAGGAAAATAATTTCATAATTTGTGTGGAAATACAAAAAACCTCAACTACCCAAAGCAATCTTGAGAAAGAAGACTGCAACCGGAGGAATCCACCTGCCTGACTTCAGGCTCTCCTACAAAGCCACAGTCATCAAGACAGTATGGTACAGGCACAAAGACGGAAATATAGATCAAAGGAACAAACTAGGAAGCCCATAGATAGATCCAGGCATCTGTGGACACCTTATCTTTGACAAAGGAGGCAAGGATACATAATGGAGAAAGACAATCTCTTGAACAAGTGGTGCTGGGAAAACTGGTCAACCACTTGTAAAAGAATGAAACTGGAACACTTTCTAACACCACATACAAAAATAAACTCAAAATGGATTAAAGATCTAAACGTAAGACCAGAAACTGTAAAACTCCTAGAGGAGAACAAAGACAAAACACTCTCTGACACAAATCACAGCTGGACCTCTATGACCCACCTCGCGAAACGTTGGAAATAAAAGCAAAAATAAACATATGGGACCTAGTTAAAATTAAAAGCTTCTGCACAACAAAGGAAACTATAAGCAAGGGGAAAATGCAGCCTTTACAATGGGAGAAACTAATAGCAAATGAAGCAACTGACAAAGAATTAACCTCAAAAATATACAAGAAACTCCTGGAGCTCAATTCCAGAAAAGTAAATGCCCCAATCCAACCAATCCATTCTAAAGGAGATCAGTCCTGGGTGTTCTTTGGAAGGAATGATGCTAAAGCTGAAACTCCAGTACTTTGGCTACCTCATGCAAAGAGCTGACTCATTGGAAAAGACTCTGATGCTGGGAGGGATTGGGGGCAGGAGGAGAAAGGGACAACAGAGGATGAGATGGCTGGATGGCATCCCCTACTCGATGGACGTGAGTCTGAGTGAATTCCAGGAGTTGGTAATGGACAGGGAGGCCTGGTGTGCTGCGATTCACGGGGTCGCAAAGAGTCGGACACAACTGAGCGACTGAAATGAACTGAACTGAACCAAACAATGGGCCAAAGAATGGAACAGACATTTCCCCAAAGAAGACATACAGATGGCTAACAAAGACAAGAAAAGATGCTCAACATCACTCATTATCAGAGAAATGCAAATCAAAACCACAATGAGGTACCATCTCATACCAGTCAGAATGGCTGCTATCCAAAAGTCTACAAGCAATAAATGCTGGAGAGGGTGTGGAGAAAAGGGAACCCTCCTAACGCTCTCGGTGGGAATGCAAACTAGGACAGCCACTATGGAGAACAGTGTGGAGATTCCTTTAAAAACTGGAAATAGAATTGCCATATGACCCAGCAATCCCACTGCTGGGCATACACACAAGGGAACCAGAACTGAATGAGACACGTGTACCCCAATGTTCCTTGCAGCACTGTTTATAATAGCCAGGACATGGAAGCAAGCTAGATGTCCGTCAGCAGATGAATGGATAAGAAAGCTGTGGTACCTATACACAATGGAGTATTACTCAGCCACTAAAAAGAATACATTTGAATCAGTTCTAATGAGGTGGATGAAACTGGAGCCTATTATACAGAGTGAAGTAAGCCAGAAAGAAAAACACCAATACAGTATACTAACACGTATATATGGAATTTAGAAAGATGGTAACGATAAGCCTGTATGCAAGACAGCAAAACAGACACAGGTGTATAGAACAGTCTTTTGGACTGTGAGAGATGGTGAGGGTGGGATGAAGCAGGAGAATGGCACTGAAATATGTGTAATATCATATGTGAAATGAATCGCCAGTCCAGGTTCAATGCATGATACAGGATGCTCAGGGCTGGTGCACTGGGTTGACCCAGAGGGATAGTATGGGGAGGAAGGTGGGAGGGGCATTCAGGATGGGAGCCACGTGTACACCCATGGCAGATTCATGTTGATGCATGGCAAAACCAACATAATATTTTAAGTAATTAGCCTCCAATTAAAATTTAAAAATTTGTATTAAAAAAATAAAATTATAAATCCAAAAAAAAAGCCAAAAAACAAAGCCCAAGCAAGCATTTATTTTTTACCAATTAAAATAAGGAAAAAGCTTTCCTTTTATTTTGCCTTCATTTATAGAAAGGGAATGCCAAAGAATTCTCAAACTATTGCCCAATTGCATTCATCTCACATGCTAATAAAGTAACGCTCAAAATTCTCCATGCCAGGCTTCAGCAATACATGAACCATGAATTTCCAGATATTCAACATGGTTTTATAAAGGCAGAGGAACCAGAGATCAAAATGCCAACATCCGCTGGATCATCAGAAAAGCAAGAACATTCCAGAAAATCATCTATTTCTGCTTTATTGACTATGCCAAAGCCTTTGACTGTGTGGATCACAATAAACTGTGGAAAATTCTGAAAGAGATGGGAATATCAGACCACCTGACCTGCCTCTTGAGAAAGCTATATACAGGTCAGGAAGCAACAGTTAGACTTGGACATGAAACAACAGACTGGTTCCAAATAGGAAAAGGAGTTCATCTAGGCTGTTATTGTCACCCTGCTTATTTAACTTATATGCAGAGTACATCATGAGAAATGCTGGGCAGGAAGAATCACAAGCTGGAATCGAGATTGCCGGGAGAAATATCAATAACCTCAGATATGCAGATGACACCACCCTTATGGCACAAAGTGAAGAGGAACTAAAAAGCCTCTTGATGAAAGTGAAAGTGGAGAGTGAAAAAGTTGGCTTAACGCTCAACATTTAGAAAATGAAGATCATGGCATCTGGTCCCATCACTTCATGGCAAATAGATGGGGAAACAGTGGAAAGAGTATCAGGCTTTTTTTTTTTTTTTTGGCTCCAAAAATTGGAGCCAAAGATGGTGACTGCAGCCATGAAATTAAAAGATGCTTACTCCTTGGAAGAAAAGTTATGACCAACCTAGATAGCATGCTGAAAAGCAGACACATTACTTTGCCAGCAAAGGTCTGTCTTGTCAAGAATATGGTTTTTCCAGTGGTCATGTATGGATGTGAGAGTTGGATTGTGAAGAAAGCTGGGTGCCGAAGAACTGATGCTTTTGAGCTGTGGTGTTGGAGAAGATTCTTGAGAGTCGCATGGACTGCAAGGAGATCCAACCAGTCCATTCTAAAGGAGGTCAGCCCTGGGATTTCTTTGGAAGGAATGATGCTGAAGTTGAAACTCCAGTACTCTGGCCACCTCATGAGAAGAGTTGACTCATTGGATAAGACTCTGATGCTGGGAGGAATTGGGGGCAGGAGGTGAAGGGGATGAGAGAGGATGAGATGGCTGGATGGCATCACGGACTCGATGGACGTGAGTCTGAGTGAACTCCGGGAGTTGGTGATGGACAGGGAGGCCTGGCGTGCTGCAATTCATGGGGTTGCAAATAGGTGGGGAAACAATGTAAGCAGACTTTATTTGGGGGTGCTCCAAAATCACTGCAGATGGTGACTGCAGCCATGCTATTAAAAGACTCCTGCTCCTTGGAAGAAAAGCTACAACCAACCTATTCTCCATTCTCCAAGCAAGAACACTGGAGTGGCTTGCCATTGCCTTCTCCAAGATCTGGGATACCTACCAGCAGGAGACCTAGATAGACATTTCTCCAAAGAAGACATACAGATGACCAAGAGGCCACATGAAAAGACGCTCAACATCACCAATAAAAGGAAATGCAAATCAAAACCACACTGGGGTATCACGTCACACCACGCAGAATGGCTATTATTTAAAAGTCTGCAGATAATTAATGCCGGAGAAGAGGTGGGGGAAAACAGAACCTCCTACACTGTTGGTGGGAATGTAAGTTGGTGCATTTCCTACGGAGAACATTGTGGAGGATCCTTTAAAACCTGAAAACAGTTACCATTTGGTCCAGCAATTCCTGGGCATATATCCAGAGAACATGATTTGAAAAGATACATGCAGCCCAAAGTTTCACAGCAGCATTATTTAGGATAGCCAAGACATAGATGCAACCTAGATGTCCATCACCAGATCAATGGATAAAGAAGACGTATGAAGTAGCCCCCAGCAGGGGCCACGGTTACCACTCCAGGAGTAACCCTCAGCTGAGGTCAGGGTCTGGAGATCACAGCTCTGGCCAGGGGGCAGGCTTGAGGCTCCTGAGAGCACAGGAGCTCTGATACCCACCTGGCACCCTTACCTTCATCCCTCGTATTATATTTGGGAATGTCTTTTTCAAATTTTGCATGCCTTCTGGGACCCAACCTGCTTGTAACATGAAAATGCAACACCGGGGTCATCAAGGTGGTTCTAGTGGAAACCAAGGCAAGCGATTACAAAGCTGCAAAAAAGATTCCACATTTGAGATTTCAGCAAGATAACCTCAGGTGTACTGCTTTTCCCAAAGGCAGAATAAAATTTCTGCTCCTTTGCTATGATATCACTTGGGTGATTATGCAATAAATGCCTTTCTAGCTTCATAAGGCACATTTTAAGGGGAGAAACTAAAACAGTGAGTGCACGTTCAGTCAATAAGTCGTGTTCCACTCTTTGCGACCTTATGGATGGTAGCCCACCAGGCTCCTCTTGTCTATGAGAATCTCCAGGCAAGAATACTGGAGTGGGTTCCCACTGTCTTCTCTAAGCAGTCTTACTGACCCAAGGATTGAAACTACTTCTCCTTCAGGCAGATTCTTTACCACTGGGCCACCTGGGAAGCCAAAAAATCCAACAGAGATACTTGTAAGAGATTCTTAGACGGGACTTCCCTCATGGTCCAGTGGTTATGACTCCATGCTGCCAATGCAGGGGGCACAGCTTTGATCACTGCTCAGGGGAACTCAAGGGCATGGCAACCCACTCCAGTATTCCTGCCTGGAGAATCCTATGGACAGAGGAGCCTGGCGGGCTATGGGCCATTAGATCACAAATAGTCAAACAGGACTGAAGTGACTTAGCACATGGTTAAACATATGGGATCACAAACAGGTGGACACCGTTGAAGTGTCTTAGCACCCACAGGGTAACTAAGATCACACACATTGTGCAGCACAACCAAAAGATAAATAATAAAGGCATCTTCCCCTACCAAAAATGTGTAACAAGGGATTACTTTTAAAAAAAAGAAGAAAGAAAGAAAGAAAAAGCTTGTTAGGGAATGCATGGTGACTTGAATTTCTAACACGCTCTCTGTATAGTGCTGAGTCTGTTGGCTCATTTGACAGCACATTGTTAGAACCAGAGAAGAAAATGACAGTGAGGAGAATCCATATACCATAGGAGAATCCAGATACCTTTATACCACAATAAAATTTATCTCTGGGTTGGGAAGATCCCCTGAAGAAAGAAGGGGAGAAGCAAATGGCAGCCCCACTCCACTAGTCTTGCCTGGAGAATCCCACGAACAGTAGAGCCTGGTGGGCTATGGTCCATGGAGTCACAAAGAATCGCTACTTAGCACAGACACACAAAGTTTATCCCATTTCCTCCTTCTCACTCCCAGTACAGTCACAGTCACATACACACACACACACACACACACACACACACACACACACACGGCAAAAGGACCGGTCATCCATCCCTAAAGCTGATAATTCAAGGTCTTCACAGGAAGCAGGATGCTGAAAAGGAAGCCTCTGCTTCTTTGGGGTTTCAGGGCTACTGCTTTGGATGCTGGAAATTCCTTCACTGGCTACTTGCCAAAAATTTCTTTCAACTGAGCCTGTGTGACCCCCCTTCAAGGAACAGAGCCATACTTGACTAGCAGTAGAAATAACAGGAAACAATGGAGGACTGCTGTCTGATAGGTGGTGGAATTTCTACTGCAACAGAGACTTCTTCTGGGCACATGTAACATGTTTCTAAAAGTTGGATAGTTTGTCATTCCTTCAGTTCAGTTCAGTTCAGTTCAGTCGCTCAGTCATGTCAGACTCTTTCGACCCCATGAATCGCAGCACACCAGGCCTCCCTGTCCATCACCAACTCCTGGACTTCAGTCAGACTCACGTCCATCGAGTAGAGGATGCCATCCAGCCATCTCATCCTCTCTCATCCCTCTCTCCTCCTGCCCCCAATCCCTCCCAGCATCAGAGTCTTTTCCAGTAGGTCAACTCTTCACCTTAGGTGGCCTGTGTACTGGAGTTTCAGCTTTAGCATCATTCCTTCCAAAGAAGTCCCAGGGTTGATCTCCTTCAGAATGGACTGGTTGGATCTCCTTGCAGTCCAAGGGACTCTCAAGACTCTTCTCCAACACCACAGTTCAAAAGCATCAATTCTTTAGTGCTCAGCTTTCTCCACAATCCAATTCCCACATCCATACATGACCCCTGGAAAAACCATAGCCATCACTATATGGACCTTTTCTCTGCTTTTCAGTATGCTTCTAGGTTGGTCATAACTTTCCTTACCTCTGCACAATTAGACTGTTGATAGGCTGCAAGAACTGTTGTGTGGCTTTTAAAACATTACAGTTCCTATATTTCAAAATAGTTTTAGATGGGGACTTACCTGGTGGTCCAGTGATTCAGACTCTGTGCGTCCACTGCAGGGGGCCTGGAATCCCTGGCAGAGGAAGAAAGATCTCCAGGAAACAAAGATCTCACATGCCCTGTGGCGTGTGCCTGTCTCTTTCTCTAAATAAAGCTTTATTGGTACCATGCCTCCTCCTTTCAGTTACCTTCTGACAGGGGCTACTCTGGGGCTCCCAGGGCAGTGGTGGGTAACTGCCATAGAGGGTTCTGCCAGTGGGATCTGCTGTGTGTGCAACCACCAGCTCGCAAAGGCTAAAATATGTACTTTCTGGCCTCTTCAGAACAGGACTTCCCTGGTAGCTCAGCTGGTAAAGAATCTGCCTGCAATGCAGGAGATATGGGTTCAATCCCTAGATTAGGAATATCCCCTGGAGAAGGGGAATGCTACCCACTCCAGTATTCTTGGGCTTTCCTGGTGGCTCAGATGGTAAAGAATCCGCCCACAAAGCGGGAGACCTGGCTTTGATCCCCGGGTTGGGAAGACACCCTGGAGAAGGAAAAGGCTATGTACTCCAGTATTCCGGCCTGGAGAACTCCATGGACTGTACAGAACATGGGGTTGCCAAGAGTTAGACATGACTGAGCGACATTCACTTTCACTTTTCTCCTCAGAATAAAGCTTTCTGACCCCTTCATAGACTCACATGCTGTCACTAGTTTGAGAGACCAGGGTTACGTACATGGTTCATTGTGGATGTTCACCCAAGGGCATCACAATGGGACCCAAAGACTGGAAGGGAAGAGCCACCACGATCAAACCATGGGCCCCCTCATGGGCGGACTGACTCACACTTTCCCTGTGAGAGCCTTTTTGGGATGGAGATCTTGCTCTGGTCTGTGTATCAGACACATGTTTCTGCCCTGTGTGCAACCAGCTGCACGTAAATCGGTGTCATCTGCAAACGGGAGTTTTTGCCATAAGCGAAGCCCTTGAGGTTCGTGTGGATTTCCTATCGCCTGCTCATGGCTGCTTCCGTAAGCATTATAGCAGTCATTTTGAAATTAGTGAGAGTCTGTGGTTAGTGAGCAGACTGCCTTTTTGTTAGATATCTGAGCTGTGACATCAGAGCATGTGGCTGCCCAGAAACGGTCATCTCACTTTACTATGTTAGTACACTGTGCTGCAGAAAGAAACATAACGTTTAAACGAAGGTTGAGATATGCAATGTGTGTATATGTGTCAATGGACATGAGTTTGAGTAAACTCCGGCAGTTGGTGATGGACAGAGAGGCCTAGCGTGCTGCAGTCCTTGGGGTAGCAAAGAGTTGGACACGACTGAGTGACTGAACTGAACTGATATGTGTCCATCCTATAGACCTCCCTGTGGGGCCCTATACCAAGGTCTCATGTGTGGAGCCCTTGGACCGAGGTCACAGGACAAAACTCTCTGGAACTGATCAAGTCCTATAGCAACTGTTGCCCTGAGCCTCCAGATCTAAACTGGCCAGTTTCCTGACCCCATATGGGCTAAAATACCCACTCTTATCCACCTGATAGCATCCTAGGGGTTTCTCAGCTGGCACTTGAGGTAAACACACTGCTTGCCAATGCATGAGACATAAGAGACTCGGGTTCGATCCCTGGTTTGGGAAGATCCCCTGGAGGAGGGCACGGCAACCCACTCCAGTCTTCTTGCCTGGAGAATCCCAGGGACAGAGGAGCCTGGCGGGCTACAGCCCATAGGATCACAGAAAGAGTCGGACATGAGTGAGGCAACTTATCACACGTAGCATCCTAACCAATCACCTAATGCCACCCTTCTAGTAGGAATTTTCTGTCTTGAGGCTATGAAAATGGGCTGCTGGCCCATCAAAGGGGCTGGCTCTCGACCTTGAGCCAGGCCCCTGTTCTAACAGCATGTGCCACTCTGATAAACTCTCCTTTCCTCTCATTCTGCCTCATCTCTGGAAACTTTTCCAACCGGTGAACAGACCATAACACTCCTGCCAACACACACTTCCTTGAAAGCATGGTGACATTCAGATGGCATCACATCTGAGACTACCTGCAACCTGCCTCCAGCCTCTCAAAAGCGGACTTCTTGTTGCTTCGAGATGCTGAGTCTCAGCAACTGCTTTGGCGGTCTCACCCCTGTGGGGACACTTTTCAGCTTTTACAGAGCTACTGAATTCTCCCGGGGTAGGGGGTGGGGGGCAGAAAAGAGGTTGCATGCCAAGCTGTAACCCACAGCAAAACTTTTTTTTTATCCTCGTAGAAGCTCTGTAGGCAACCTTGAGCAGTTTTGTCTGTTCTGGAGACACTGGGCAGAAACAGAGGCTGAAATGCAGTGACGAGGTTGCACGGATCCACCCCCGAATCTTTGGCATCAGGGCAAATGGACAGACGCGGCATTTTCATCTTTTAAGGCACGTTCCACACACGATCTTCCTAAAGAATGTTCTGGTTTCCAGGAACCAAGGAAATAGAAGAGCAACTGTTCCAAACAGGTCCTGAGATCTCTGCTCTGAAGGAATCAGGGTCTCAGGAGTAGTCCTACGATGGTCTGTCCTGTGTTTACAAGCGAGTGTGTACTGTCCAAGGGTGGTTAAGGTTTCATCACCGTCAGTGTGTTCTGACTTGTATCAGAGCAGCTGCCCCTGCTTCCAGATGAGCCAGCTTGGATCTTTCTGAAGTGGTTTGCACCTTCTGGTTAGAGGCCCTGGTTCCATCTCGCAGTGACCTCCCCTTTGTCTTCTGCCCCAACAGAAGCCCAGTCCTGTGGTTTTCCAGGAGGAAGGCTGAGGAGTTGAGGCAAAACTGCAAAGCTGGTGGTGGAAATGGAGATGAGCCACTGGTGGGAAGAAGGTGGAGGAAAAGCTTAGGAACGCTTTACCTCTGGTTGGAAAAATTCTGAGAGGGCATGTTTACTACTGGGAGGAGGTCAAAGACTGCTCCTGACTGCAAATGGACCTGTTAAATTTCCTGATGACAGTATGATGGAGCTGGTGTTTTTCTTTCTTTCTTTTTTTCAAATTTTGGTTAGTGAAGAATCTGCCTTCAGTGTGGGAGACCTGGGTCTGATCCCTGGGTTGGGAAGATCCCCTGGAGAACAGAAAGGCTACTCACTCTAGGATTCTGGCCTAGAATCTGACTCTTGGTGACCCTAACGGACTGTAGCCCACCAGGCTCCTCTGTCCATGGGATTCTCCAGGCTAGAACACTGGAGTGGGTTGCCATTCCCTTCTCCAGGAGAATCTTCCCAATCTAGAGATTGAACCTGGGTCTCCCGCAATGCAGGTGGATTCTTTACTGTCTGAGCCACCAGGGAAGCCCATGGGTCACTGAGAACTTGACCGTATTGGGTGTGGGGCTGGGGGGGACATGGGTGGTGGGAATGCAGGGGGTTTATCTGAGTTTTCCAGATGTGCAGACACTTGTTGAAGGAGCTGCTGGCCAAGTACTTCCTGTTGGGGCTAAAGGCCACACTGTATATGGGTTCCTGGTGCTTGGTGAGCATGTGGATGCACACACCCTGCTCCACGTCCCAAAGTTGGATGGTAGCATCGAATGAGGTGCTGGAAAGACACAGAGAAGGTCACCGCGGACGCCCATGGGTTCAAAACCGGTCACCGCAGCCACTGGCAGGTTCTTGCTGGTCTCTGAGGACAAGACTCTCACAGTGGGAGTGAATTTCCTTATATTTCAGAGACTGTAAGCGGGTACCTCTTCCTCTTCTAAAATGTGACTCAACACGCACGGAACACACAGCCTCGGTCCAGGGAGGGGACATGTATGCCTGTGGCCAATTCATACTGAGGTATGCCAAAAACCATCCCAACATCGTAAAGTATTCCTATTCCAATTAAGATAAAGTCATTTCTAAAAAATCACACAATAAATCTCTTTCTCTTTTTGGGTGCCATTATCAAGGCAACAAATTGACAGCCACACTCATTTATTTCTGCACTTCTCTGAGACACGAATGATACGTATTCGTCACATTTTGTAAATGATCCCACCACTGACAACGCATGTATCCCTGCCAAGTGTAAAACAAAGCAAAAAATAAAGCCGAGAGCCGTGTTCAGGGAAATGGCTAAGTGAGCGAACACAAATTTTAATCTCACAGGAATTAAAATATAGTCGCATCCAAATATAGAATCACACTCCCGGGAGCTGCAAATTTTAGTTTCTGAAAGAAGAGCGTGGGTGCATGCGTGCCAAGTTGTCCCGTTCATGCTTGACTCTGCGACCCCATGGACGGCAGCCCCACCAGGCTCCTCTGTCCATGGGATTCTCCAGGCAAGAAAACTGCAGTAGGTTGCCGTGCCCTCCTCCAGGGGATCTTCCTGACCCAGGGATCGAACCGATGTCTCTTACACCTTCAGCACTGGCAGGCGGCTTCTTTACCACTAGGGTCACCTGGGAAGCCCACCCACCATAAACCTGTTTCACCCGGCATTTCCTTCCTCATCTAGGACTTACATCCATCGCTTTATGCTTGGTGCCTAGAAAGCTCACTTACGGCCGTCATGGGTACCATGTGATTCAAAAGCACCTTCAGATCAGTTCAGTTCAGTTCAGTCCAGTTCAGTTCAATCGCTCAGTCATGTCCGACTCTTTACGACCCATGAACTGCAGCACACCAGGCCTCCCTGTCCATCAAGATCTCCCAGAGTTCACCCAAACATGTCCATCAAGCTGGTGATGCCATCTAGCCATCTGATCCTCTATCGTCCCCTTCCCCTTCTATCCCCAATCCCTCCAACATCAGAGTCTTTTCCAGTGAGTCAACTCTTCTCATGAGGTGGCCAAAGTATTAGAGTTTCAGCTTTAGCATCATTCCTTCCAGAGAACACCCCGGACTGATCTCATTTACAATGGACTGGTTGGCTCTCCTTGCAGTCCAAGGGACTCTCAAGAGGCTTCTCCAACACCACAGTTCAAAAGCATCAATTCTTTGGCACTCAGCCTTCTTCACAGTCCAACTCTCACATCCATACACGACTACAGGAAAAACCATAGCCTTGACTAGACAGACCTTAGTCAGCAAAGTAATGTCTCTGCTTTTGAGTATGCTATCTAGGTTGGTCATAACTTTTCTTCCAAGGAGTAAGTGTCTTTTAATTTCATGGTTGCAATCACCATCTGCAGTGATTTTGGAGCCCAAGATAATAAAGTCTAACACTGTTTCCACTGTTTCCCCATCTATTTCCCATGAAGTGATGGGACCGGATGCTATGATCTTCATTTTCTGAATGTTGAGCTTTAAGCCAACTTTTTCACTCTCGTCTTTCACTTTCATCAAGAGGCTTTTTAGTTCCTCTTGACTTTCTGCCATAAGGGTGGTGTCATCTGCATATCTGAGATTATTGATATTTCTCCCGGCAATCTTGATTCCAGCTTGTGTTTCTTCCTGCCCAGCATTTCTCATGATGTACTCTGCACAGAAGTTAAATAAGCAAGGTGACATTATACAGGCTTGACGTACTCCTTTTCCTATTTGGAACCAGTCTGTTGTTCCATGTCCAGTTCTAACTGTTGCTTCCTGACCTGCAGACAGGTTTCTCAAGAGGCAGATCAGGTGATCTGGTGTCCCTATCTCTTAAAGAATTTTCCACAGTTTATTGAGACCCACACAGAAAAGGCTTTGGCATAGTGAATAAAGCAGAAATAGATATTTTTCTGGAACTATCTTGCTTTTTCCATGATCCAGCAGATGTTGGCAATTTGATCTCTGATTTATCTGCCTTTTCTAAAACCAGCTTGAACATCTGGAAGTTCACAGTTCACGTATCACTGAAGCCTGGCTTGGAGAATTTTGAGCGTTACTTTACTAGTGTGTGAGATGAGTGCAACTGTGCGATAGTTTTAGCATTCTTTGGCATTGCCTTTTTTTGGGGACTGGAATGAAAGTGACCTTTTCCAGTCCTGTGGCCACTGCTGAGTTCTCCAAATTTGCTGCCATATTGAGTGCACCACTTTCACAGCATCATCTTCCAGGATTTGAAATAGCTCAACTGGAATTCCATCACCTCCACTAGCTTTGTTCATAGTGATGCTTTTAAAATCTATTTGACTTCATATTCCAGGATGTCTGGCTCTAGGTGAGTGATCACACCATCGTGGTTAATTGGGTCGTGAAGATCTTTTTTGCACAGTTCTTCTGTGTATTCTTGCCACCTCTTCTTAATATCTTCTGCTTCTGTTAGGTCCAGACCATTTCTGTCCTTTATCGAGCCCATCTTTGCATGAAATGTTCCCTTGGTATCTCTAATTTTCTTGAAGAGATCTCTAGTCTTTCCCATTCTGTTGGTTTTCTCTATTTCTTTTCATGGATTGCTGAGGGAGGCTTTCTTATCTCTCCTTGCTATTCTTTGGAACTCTGCATTCAGATGCTTATGTCTTTCCTTTTCTCCTTTGCTTTTCACTTCTCTTCATTCCACAGCTATTTGTAAGGCCTCCCCAGACAGCCATTTTGCTTTTTTTCATTTCTTTGCCATGTGGATGGTCTTGATCCCTGCTTCCTATACAATGTCATGAACCCCCATCCATAGTTCATCAGGCACTCTATCAGATCTAGCTCCTTAAATCTATCTCTCACCTTACAAGTCATCAAACAAAACAAAACAAAAAAAGATGACATTCTGTTCCTAGACCTTTAAGTGGATTTCAGGACACTGGCTTGCAATGAGAGGATAACAGCCCTCATGGTTTTCCAGATCAGCTTTTCAGCTGATGCAGGAATTCCTTTCTGTGTTTTCTGAGAGATGGCACTATCAGTAATAGATTGTTCATGCCACTGCTATGTGACAAAGACAAGGGAGAGGGGCTCCTTCTCATTTAGAGCGGGGCTGGGCCATGGGCCATTCTCCCCACTACCCCATTCTCTGCAACTCCACAGAAAAAAACCCACTGCCACCTTCTCCCAAGTCCTGTCTTTCCCAGGCCAGACAAACACCTATGCTTCCTAGGATCATGATCTCCAGAACCCTGAGTGTACCCCATGTTCACTCCTAGAATCTGTTTAGCTTGTGTGCCTCAAGGTTCTTACTAAAATATCCTCCTGGGAGTGCCACACTGTATCCTGCATGAGGTCAGACCAGGACCGGGACCACACAAGTCTGCAGAATGCAGCCTCAGTGATGAGCTTCTGTGGACTTCTAACCGCTCTGCTCCCCTCTGGTGAGTCACTGACTGACTAGTCCTCTGCATCTGATCCTGGTGTCTTCGGGGGTTACTGCATAAACCAGGGGTCCCCATCCTCTGGGACCTAATGCCTGATGATCCAAGGTGAGGCAGATGCACTCATAACAGAAATGAAGGGCACAGTAAATGTAGTGCATTCAAATCATCCTCTAAACCTTGGAAAAGTGATTTTCCATAAAGCTGGTCCCTGGTGCCAAAAAAGCCAGGGACAGCCAGGATGAATGGCTAAGCTAGATCTGGTATTGGCTGGGGAACCTTTATAACCATTCAATATTCTCAACACCTGCAGCTCAGAGTTGGGCCAAGGAAACCAAGCCCAAAGTGCAGGGAAATTAACTGAAAGTCACTCAGTTGTGTCCAACTCTTTCGACCCCATGGACTATACATTCCATGGAATTCTCCAGGCCAGAATACTGGAGTGTGTAGCCTTTCCCTTTTCCAGGGCATCTTCCCAATCCAGGTCTCCCACACTGCAGGCAGATTCTTTACCAGCTGAGCCGCCAGGGAAGCCCCAGTATACTTGAGTGGGTAGCCTATCCCTTCTCTAGAGGATCTGCCTGAACCAGGGATCGAACTGGGGTCTCCTGCATTGCAGGCAGATTCCTTACCAACTGAGCTACCAGAGAAACCCAACCAAGCCTGAGGTCCAAGCTAAACTGCTTCCTTTCTTCAGTCACAGTAAAAACCTTCACCACAGCAAAATGCTGGGAGAGTGGATGTAGGCAATTTCTCCCTCCAGCCTCACAGTTTAAAGCATCCTTATTTCAACTTAGCCATCATGTGATAACCTCTATCTCGGGGCCCTTTCACAGTGAGCAGTCTCTCTGTTTACTTTGAGTTAGTTAGTTTCTAAGTTACTTTGAATGTGAGTCACTCAGTCGTGTCCAACTCCTTGCGACCGCACATACTGTAGCCCACCAGGCTCCTCTGTCCATGGGATTCTCCAGGCCAGAATACTGGAGTAGGGTAGCTTTTTCCCATCTCCAGGGGAACTTCCCAACGGTCGAGGGTCCCAGTTCCCAGGGATCGAACCTGAGTCTCCTGCATTATAGGCAGACTCTTTAGCATCTGAGGGCATAAACATCTTTGCAAGCCACACTGACAGCATCTCCTGGTCTCTTCAGGACATGAGTGACTTTTACCGGCCATGTGGCTGGAGCACCCTCAGCCACCCAAGGCTGCTCTCGAGAACCGAGACTGGGATGTGGGCTGTCTGCCCTTTAACTAGCCAGCATGATGCTGGAGTTGGGGTTGCTGGTGGCCGGCCTCGTGGGACTCCACTTGATGGTGTATCTCTTTGCTGTGTGCCTGAAGGTCGTGGACACACGTGTCCTGCTTCACACCCCAGATCTAGAGGACGCAACGGGAACGCGGTGAGCAAAGTGCGATTCTCCCACCGTGGGGAGGTTTGGCACCGTCCCTGCCTGGATCACTGCAGTGGTTTCTCTGTCCCTGGGAAGCTCACGTCCAGCCGCGTGGGCACCTGACAAGGGGCAGGTGCTTCCCAGGCAGAGGCGTCTGTTCACCACCAGGGGGCGCCCGTCAGAAACGCCCGGGGGATCCATTCTAGCCTGGTCTCATCTCAGAAGCCAGGCAGGGTCGGGTCGGGTCTAATAAGTACTTGGATGGGAGAAAGGCCTCGGGAATGGAGGGAGGCTCCACGGGACCCTCGACCGATAAACAGGGCTTACTGCCGAGGCAAGCGGCACGGACAGAGGCAGCAAGAGTGCTCACAACACAATGGTCAGCTGCAGGAGGAGCGCTGGGACTGAAGACAGAGCATGGAGCCCCGGGGGTCACCAAGGGTCGCACGGCCCGGCCTTGCAGCCTTACCTTCAATGTCATATCATCAGAGCAGGAGGCTAGCAACATGCCAGAGGGATCTCATTTGATAGCGTTGATCTCATTCTGCAAGACAGCAAAAGGTGTTTTGTTTTTTGTTTTTTGTTTTTTTTTTTAAAAAAAGAAAGAGGAGCGAAGGCCTGGGTGTGGTAAACACAGGCGTCCAGCAGGGGGCAGGAGGGCACTGTCCTCACTGCTAAAAACCTGGGACCTGTAACAATTTGAATGCGGAGTTTCAAAGAATAGCAAGGAGAGAGAAGAAAGCCTTCCTCAGGTATCATTGCAAAGAAATAGAGGAAAACAATAGAATGGGAAAGACTCGAGGTCTCTTCAAGAAACTTACAGATACCAAGGGAACATTTCACTCAAAGATGGGCTCAAGAAAGCACAGAAATGGTATGGTCCCTAACAGGAGCAAAAGATATTAAAAGGAGGTGGCAAGAGTACACAGAAGAACTATATAATAAAGATCTTCACCACCCAGATAATCATGATGGTGTGATCACCAACCTCGAACCAGACATTCTGGAATGCAAACTCAAGTGGGCTTTAGGGAGCATAACTACAAACAAAGCTAGAGGAGGTGATGGAATTCCAGTTGAGCTATTTCAGATCCTGGAAGATGATGCTGTGAAAGTGCTGCACTCAACCTGCCAGCAAATCTGGAAATCTCAGCAGTGGCCACAGGACTGGAAAAGGTCAGTTTTCATTCCAATCCCCCCAAAAAAGGCAATTGCAAAGAATGCTCCAACTACCGCACAACTGCACTCATTTCATACGCTAATAAAGTAATGCTCAAAATTCTCCAAGCCAGGCTTCAACAGTACATGAACCATGAACTTTCAGATGTTTAACCTGGATTTTGGAAAAGGCAGAGGAACCAGTAATCAAATTGCCAACATCTGCTGGATCATCAAAAACGCAAGAGAGTTCCAGAAAAACATGTATTTCTGCTTTATTGACTGTGCCAAAGCCTTTGACTGTGTGGACCACAACACACTCTGGAAAATTCTTGGAGATGGGAATACCAGACCACCTGCCCTACCTCTGGAAAAATCTATGTAGGTCAGGAAATAACAGTTAGAACTGGACAAGGAACAACAGATTGGTTCTAAACAGGGAAAGGAGTACATCAAGGCTGTGTATTGTCACCCCGCTTATTTAACTTCTATGCAGAGAACATCATGAGAAACGACGGGCTGAAGAAGCACAAGCTGCAATCAAGGTTGCCGGGAGAAATCTCAATAACCTCAGACACGCAGATGACACCCCCCTTATGGCAGAAAGTGAAGAGGAACTAAAAAGCCTCTTGATGAAGGTGAAAGAGGAGAGTGGAAAAGTTGGCTTAAGACTCAACATTCAGAAAACGAAGACCATGGCATCTGGTCCCATCACTTCATGGCAAATAGATGGGGAAACTGTGGCAGACTTTTTGGGGAGCTCCAAAATCACTGCAGACTGCAGCCATGAAATTAAAAAATGCTTACTCCTTGGAAGGAAAGTTATGACCAACCTAGACAGCATATATAAAAACACAAACATTACTTTTCCAACAAAGGTCCGCCTAGTCAAAGCTATGGCTCTTCCAGTAGTCATGTATGCATGTGAGATTTGGACTATAAAGAAAGCTGAGCACCAAAGAAGTGACGCTTTTGAACTGTGGTGTTGGAGAAGACTCTTGAGAGTCCCTTGGACTTCAAGGAGATCCAACCAATCCACTCTAAGGGAGATCAGTCCTGAATATTCATTGGAACGACTGATGCTGAAGCTGAAACTCCAAAACTTTGGCCCCTTGAAGCAAAGAACTGACTCACTGGAAAAGACCTTGATGCTGGGAAAGATTGAAGGCAGGAGGAGAAGGGGATGACAGAGGAATAGATGGCTTGATGGTATCACTGGCTCAATGGACATGAGTTTGAGCAAGCTCAGGGAGCTGGTGATGGACAGGGAGGCCTAGTGTTCTGAAGTCTGGGGTTGCAAAGAGTCGGACTCAGCTGACCAAATGAACTGAACTGAACTGAACTAACACAACCTGACAGCAGGGGGCAGGAGCGTTCTTTCCTCTCCTGAAGAAGGCTGCTTGCACTCACCCTGGGTAAGCAAGCACCACCCCAGGTTTCAGGCATGTTTCCCTTTCTCCTTCCTCCTTGATCCAAAGTGCACAGTCATACTTCCTACACAACCAGCCACCCTCAGCCATATTTCTCCAAGGGAGAAACAAAAACAAAATCACATCTAAGGAGGAAGCCAAATGAATTTATCTAGAAACCAGTGTAAAACCAGTAAGTTATTTCAAAGCTGACTTTAAAAGTAATTTTCCTACTCACTTTTTTTTCCCTTTATGTCCTCAGACATTTTTATAATACCTATTTTAGTGTCTTTCCTGCAAAATCCAACACCTGGCTCATGCCAGACAATTAAAAAAGACCAAACAAACAAACAAAAACTCCACTGCCAACCCAGGTGGATAACTGACCACCAGAGGTAGCAACTATAGTCCCGAGGAGGCTGTAGGAGAATGAATTGGCAGTCACAGTAAGTAGGCTTTTGATCCTAGGCAGAGACCAGCCAGTTTCCCAGCTTCCCACACACCTTTCGTGAACCCGAGGCCCTGCAGTCAGGACTGAAACTCACCGTGTCCCTGGAACGATTTGACGGGTGGTTGCAGCCAAGTCTGCAAACATGAACACACTTGTCCAAGCTGGAAGAGGCAAAGGTAGCATTCTGGTAGTCCACGTCGAGAGCAGGGGCTGCAGGGAAGCAAAGGGCGGAGGGGTGGGGGAGAGGGGACAACACAGTCATTTAGCAGGTGTGCACAGAACTCAGCTGACACAGAGGTAGCAGCAGCAGAGTTGAGAAGGCTGACCATGTGATAAAGCAACACTCGCAGTGCCAGCACAGCCTTGGTCCATCACAGACCCTGAGATCTGCCATTTATAGTTGCAAGGATAACCAGATGGCTTCAGAAAGAGACCCGACCCCTACCAAAGCATCCCCCAAAGTGATACTTTGGATGCCTTGAGCACACAGCAACTCCCTCCCCTGGTGCAGGTGAGACGGCAGGGGAGAAGCATACTGTTGTTCCCAGGAACATCACCAAGCTGAGTGATGGACTTTCTTTTGGTGGGGAAGGGAGAGACCAGAGGAAAAAGACTTCTCAGCCTATGTTCAAAGTGTGTGTCTCTCAGTTATATCTGACTCTTTGGGACCCCATGGACTGTAGCCCACCAGACTTCTCTGTCCATGGGATTCTCTAGCCGCAAATACTGGGGTGGGTTGCTATTCCCTTCTCAGGGGAATCTTCCCTGATCCAGGGATGGACCCAGGTCTTCTGCACTACAGACAGATTCTTTACAATCTGAGCTATGAGCAAAGCCCCATGTTCAAGCTATCAGGGTTGAAAGAAATGCCCCACAACCCGTTATTGCGTTCTACAACTTTGCCAAAGTCCAGCTCCAGCAGGCAGAGATTCAACCTGAAGGGATGGGCGGTGTCAGTGAGAAACTGAATCAGCCTCTCACCTTTCTTGGAATGCCTGTTTATTTCAAGCTTATGATTCTCTTTTATACTTTTACTAAAGTATTAGGTCAGAGGTTTGATATTTTTAGTTCCCATTGACCCAGATTTATTTTTCTCCAAAAATCATTGTTGCCCCTCAAAAGGAGTGCCTTCCTCAGCGATTCTCTTATCTACTTTTTCTCATGTGTCCTTGTGCATACACTGTAACTCATGCTAATGGCTAGGCTGCACACCACATTCCTCAGTTTATTTCTTATCTTTCTAAGTCCTGTTTGCCCCTAGTATCCTAAGCTCACTATTTCTTAGAAAGGGCTTTTAGCTATACATATCTCTAAAGTCCCTAATTTTTATAAGCTATAGTAGAATACTGTAACATTACAGCAATCCTCAAATCTTAGCTTCTATTTTAATTATTCCTAAGCCCTAAATTCAGCAAACTCCTTTGCCATGAACACTTTTCTCACAAATAGACTTCAGATAGGAATCCCTCCCATGGTCTCAAGCTGCGGCCTGTGTGCTCACCCTGGAACACTTTTGTAAAAGCCCTTGAACAAGTGTCAGTGCTTAACTTTATGAATTATTCTTTGAGCACAGCTGCAGAAGGCTTTATGCCTTCTCATCCCCCTCTGGGAAACAATAAGCCCCTTAATATTCTCTTCAGTCAACTCAGCTGAGGAAAGGAAAAAACAAGTCAGAATCACAAAGCCTAACTCCTTCATTCCAGGTCCGCGCCTACGGAACAAAAGAAGGGGGTTTAGGCCCGTGCCTCCATTTTGTCAGTAATGCCTAACTCTGCTGCCGACACAACTTGTGCCTTCACAACCTGCGCGTGGCAGAGCACGGCGCGCAACCCAGGTTCCTGCGCGCCGCAGGTCAGCCCTCCAGCCCTCACAAGCACGCGCAGCACGAAACCCCCCCTTCTTGCCCCGCCCACACATGTACCCCAGTTCTTGCCCGGCGGCCGCGCGCGGGAACCCTCGTTCCTGCGCATGCCCGCCACGCTCCCGAGGCACGAGCGGCGCGAGGCCCCCCCTTCTGCCCACGCTGCAGGGCGCGAGCTCTCTCTTCCTCCGCGCGCGGGGGCCCACTGCGCCGGCGACATGAGCCCCTCTTCCTGGGCGCACGGTATCAGCCCTCTCCTTTGTGCGTGTGGCGCGATGCCAGCCGCCACTTCTTGAATGCGCGGGGCCTACTGGCACGGGCGATGCAACACCCTACTTGTTTGCTCGGCGGGCCACTAGCGCCCCCACCGTCTTCCTGCGCCCGTAGGGGGGCCAGCCCTTTCTCGAGCGCGCGCGGCTCGAGGACCCGCCCCCTCCATTCCAGCTGGGGCAGCGCAGCGCGAGCACCCTGGTTCCTGCGCGCGCGGCGCAAGCACCCGCATGAAACTTCCTTGCACGAGCGGGCCATCTCTCTCCCCAGCACGCGCCTCGCGAGGGTCCCGCACAGGCAGTGTTCCCCACTCGCGGGCAGCACGCCCTCCTCTGGGCACAGAGGTGTCCCGAGACCGCAGGACTCCATCCTGGCAAAGATTGAGGGCAGGAGAAGGGGACGACAGACGATGAGATGGTCGGTTGGCATTACCCACTCCGTGGACAGGAGTTTGAGCAAGCTCCAGGACTTGATGAACACGCGGTCAGGCAAAGGCTGAGATTCATGGGGTCGCAAAGAGTCAGACATCACTGAGCGACTGAACTGAACGGAACTGCAGTTACAGAAGAAGTCCACATGGCGGCACTCTAACATAAGAAATGAAAAATAAGGATGCCTTGTACCCGTGCTTCACCTCTCCCATTAGGAACACTAAGTGGGAACGGTAGAGCACACTAGGATGTCGCCACTGCTAGTATCCACCACGTACCTGTATTGAGTTCTGTGCACTTGAGTGGACCCGCCACAACCAAAGTCCACCAGAGCCTGCTTCTCACAGGCGCCCTCCTGGAGACTCCTTTTACAAAGGAGAAGTCGTTTCATACTAATACCCGGGGGCCCTGCGGTCACTGAAGCTTGCAGTCCTTGTATGGGGCGGTAACCCCTGCCCACTTGTCCAGGTCGACTTTCCCCAGTGGTCGGCGTAAGAACCGGAGAATACAAATCCCGCTCGTGACTCCTAAAGACACTGGCACTCCCTCTGAGGTTAAGGTCCTGGCACGTCCTCCTCTGGGACCTGACTCTGTTCAGTCTGTGCTCTCCCGGGTTGACCGCGCCACCTTCTTCCGGCACAACACTTGGCTGAAGCTTCTTGGCGGGATCAGGTATTCACCAGCGCCCAGCTAGAGAACAGTCTTCCAGCTCGCGTGCGGGCCAGCCCTTCCAAGGGAGCGCGAGGCGACAGCCCCCCGTTTCCTATTCCGTGGCGGAGAGGGAGCACCCAGGTTCCTGTGAGCATGCGGTGCCAGCTCTTCCCCGGTAGAGCGTGGCGCTAGGCCCCACTTTTCCTGTCTGGCCAGCGCAGCGCGAGCACCCCCGCTTCTGCCCGCGCGGGGTGAGCACCCCTGTTCCGTCGCGAGTGGACCTTCCCTCACCGGAGTACACGCGGCGCGAGCCCTCTCTTCCTGACCGTGCGGCCGGAGCCTCCCTTTTCCTGACCAAGTGGCGGGCCAGGAGCCCCTGCTTCCTGGCCGCGTGTCCAGAGTCCCCCTTTCTTGGGCTCGCTGGGCCCCCTGGACGGGCGTCCTTCCCCTCACACGAAGGGTTCCCCAGTCGAGGGCCATGTTTCCTCAACTCCGAAGAAGTGGGTCCCCACTCGCGGGCCCGGTGGCCTCCCCTGGGCACGGAGGGGTTCCCACCCGCAGGCCGTGTGTTCTCAACTGCACACGGAGTGGACCCCACTCGGAGTCAGCACGCCCTCAACTGCGGAAGGATGTGTCCGGACCCGCGGTACTGGATACTGGGAAAGATTGAAGGCAGGAGTAGGGAAACCACAGAGGATGAGATGGTTGGTTGGCATCACCCATTCAATAGACATGAGTTTGAGCAAGCTCGGGGAGTTGGTGATGGACAAGGAGGCCTGGCGTGCAATCTGTGGGGTCGCAAAGACAGGACTGAGTGACTGAATTGACTGTCTGAACCCTCCTCCCCACCGTTTCTGCGCGCACTGGATCTGCCCTCTCCTGTGCGCGGGAGGCAGGAGCTCCCCTCCTTCCTGCGCAGCTGGTTAGAGAGCACCACCTTTCCTGCGCACGCGGCCAGCCTTCCCCCAGGCACGCGCGGCGGGAGCCCCTCCGGTCCTGCCCACGCGGCATGGCGCGAGCCCCCCCCCCTCCCCGCCCAACTTCCTGCGCGCGGGCTGCGGTGCAACTTCCCCGATTCCTACACCCGCGTGGTCAGCTCTCACCTAGGCATGCTGGGCACTTGTCCGGTTCCTTCCTATGCACGCAGGCGGTGGGAGTCCCTCCTTTACTGCGAGCGCTGCGCAGCGGGAGCGCCCACTTGCTGCTCGCGCGGTGGAGCGCAAGCCCCTACCCCTGAGCGCGCGGGGCGAGCCCCAGCCCGCGCAACCCGAGCCTTTATTTTCCTGCACAAGGCATGGCGCGAACGCCACATTTCTGCGCGCACGCACGCCACCAGTTTCTGAGCTCATCCTGCGCACACCGAGCGAAGCGAGCTCCCCTTCTTGCGCGCGTGGGGCCCCATGGCACACGCGGCACGAGCCTTCATTTATTGCGAGCGCTTACCCAGGCGCGCGCCGCGCGAGCCCCACCTTTCTGCGAGCACGGCATGGGCGTGCACCGCACACTCCCACCCTGTTTCCTGCGCGCGTAGGGCAACCTTCCCCCAGGCTCGCGCAACGCGAGACCCCACCCCCCGTCCTGCGCTCGTGGCGCGATGGTAATCCTTCTTTGGCGCGCGGGTCCCGGGCACGCACTGCCCGAGCCTCCACTTCCTGTGCGCGCGGGGCCAGCCCTTCCCCTGGCGCGCGTGACGCTAGCACCCCCTTTCCTGCGCACACATGTCCAACCCTCCCCGGGCACGCGTGGCTCAAGCTCCCCTCTTCTGCGCAGGCGGCGCTATTGGAGTTCCTCATTCTTGCGCGCGGCCCCCGGGCGCGCGCGGCGTGAGTCCGCACTTCCTGCGCGCGCGGCGCGGCCGGAGACTTCCGGTTCCTGGGTGGGGAGAGCCAGCCCTTCCCCAACTACTTAGGGCGAAAGTCCCGCTTTCCTGGACACGCGCTGGCGTGAGCCCACCCCTTGTTGCTGTCGTGGGGCCCCCACCCGCGGCGCAAGCCACCCCTTCCTGTGTGCGCGTTGCCTCCTGGCACACAGGGTGCGAGCCCCCACTCTGGGCGCATGTCGGGGCGCGGGCCCCACGGTTCCGGCGTACGCGGGGCCCGCCCTGCCCCCAGCACCCGCGGCTCGAGCCAGCCCTTCCTGCTCACGCGGCACTGCGCGAGCCCCCCATTACCGCACGCGCGAGTGTCCCTGGGACAGGTGTCCTTCCCAGTACACGAAGTGTTCCTCAGTCAAGGACCATGTTCCCTCGACTCCCAAGGAGGGTGTCCCCACTCGCGGGCCCCGCGCCCTCCACTAGGCATGGAGGGGTCCCGACACGCACTACACGCGCCCTGGAAAACCCACAGACGGGTCCCAGCTCGCGGCCCGACATACTCACTTGCACACACTTGCCATGTGCCTTCAACCACGCATACACTGGTCCGCACCATAAGCCTATGAGACCTCAACCATTCACGCAGTGGTTCCCACTCGCGGGCCGTGCGCCCTCAACTGCTCACACAGTGGTTCCCACTCGCAGGCCATGCGTCTTCAAGCACACAGACAGGGATTCCCACTCATGGGCCACGCACCATCATCAACTGCTCACTGATGGGTCCTCAAGGCACCCTCAACTGCACACCAAGGGTTCCACACCACATGGCTGTGTGCCTTCAACTTCCATTAGGGCTTCCCCACTCGTGAGGTCTCAACTGGGCACAGAGAGGTCCCCACTCGCAGACCCATGGGCCGTGTGTCTTCAACCGCACAAGCAGTGTCTTGCCATCACAAAGACGTGCACCCTCAACCGCTCACGCAGTGCTTCCCACCCACGGGCCATGCGCCCTCAACCACACATGGAGCGGTCCCTACTCGGTTGCAGCGCGCCCTCAAGCACACTCGGAGGGGACCTCGTGGGCTGGGCGTCCTCACCCGCACACGGAGGGGACCCCACCCACAGGCCGTGAGCCCTCAATTGCGCAGAGAGGGAGCCCCACACTTGGGACCTCAGCTGGGCATGGAGAGGTCCCGACCGATTGTACCTTACACCTGGAAAACGCACAGATGGGTCCCTATTCATGGGTCTGGTGTCCTCACCCATACATGGAGGGGACCGCACCCGCGGGCCATGCACACTCGACTGCGCACACAACGGTCCCCACCTGCGGGCCGTGGGCCTTCAACGGCGCACGCAGTGGTCCCCCGCACTGGGCTGTGAGCCCTCAACCGCGCACAGAGGCGTCTGCACCTGCGGGTCGTGAGCCCTTAACCGCTCACGGAGAGGTCCCCACTCGCCGGCAGAAAGCACCCTCAACTGGGAAAGCGAGTCTCAACCCACGGTACTCATTCCCTGGAAAACGCACATCTCACCCGCACACGGAGGGGACCCCACCGGCAGGCTGTGCGCCCTCAACCGCACACTCAGTGGTCCCCACCTACGACGGGCCGTGCGCCCCCAACTCCCACGTAGGGGTCCCCACTGGTGGGCCGCACCCCGTCAACCTCCCGCGGAGGACCACCTCTGGGCCGCGGGCTTTCAACCGCACACCTAAGCGCGCCCTGAAAAAATGCACAGGCTCGTCCCTACATAGGGTCCCAAAGTTTTCACCCACCGAGGAAGCCCTACTCGAGGGCCGCGCGCGCTCGAAGGGCCACCACTCGCGCAGTAGGCGCGGGCCCTGAACCACGAACGGAAGGATCCCCGGCCGTGCGCCCTTACCTCCCAAGAAGGGGTCCCCACACCTGGGCCTGGCCCTCCCCACTCGCACACCGACGGGTCCCCACCCGCCCGCGCCAGTCGCGCGCTCACCTAGGCAGCCCAGGAGGTCGCAAGCGGTGACGGCGGGCACGATATGCACTGACGCGGGGCCGCGGGCCGAGGTCACTGGTGACACGCAGGCAACCCCGGGCCTTCGAGTTTGCTCCCGGGCCGCAGCTGCAGGAGGCCGAACGCCAGGCGGAGCGCGCCGCTGCCCAAGCACAGCACGTGGAAGGCCCGCGGCTGGAATCCCAGCCCGAGCTGCGTGGCAGCGTCCCGCGTGGGGCAACAGAAGGTGCCCAGTCGCAGGAAAAGCATGGGTCGTGCTGGGGACGCGCGCGGCTCGGGTCTGCCCGGACTCTGCGGACCGGCCGGCCGGCCAGCCGGCCTGAGTCTTGTGCTGGGCGCGGGAGCCGCGGGGAGGAGGCGTTATGTGCCCTGGGCCTCCCGCAGCCCCGGCCCGATTCCCGCTCCACGCTGGCAGTAAAGAAGCCCGGCTCGATGAGGGCATGAACGCCTCAAGGCCTCACGAGGGTGATGCTTGGTAGCGAGGAGGAGGGGTGAGGGCAGAGAGCTCAGGGGCGGGGAAGTCGGCTCTCTTGGCCTTCAGCGCGCCTTCCCCGGGTGGCGGTGGTTAATTCTCCAGAACCCGGAGTCCTCAACGGTGCTGTTTCATCTTACCTCATCTCCCCCAGAAAGCACGCGCTCTTGCCAGGTCCGAGCAGTCCGAGTCTCTGACATCCTTCCTTTTGATCCGTTGCCAGTTCATAAACAGTGACCCTGCCGTGATTAGCATGAAAATACTGCTTTTCTGTGGCCCTCCTCCACCAGGGAAATCACCCCACAGAGCTAGGACTTTTGCTTGGAATCAACAAACCTTTGAAGAAAGGGGAAACTCTTTTGCCAAACTGGACACACAAACACACAGCCACAAAGTTTTGCATCTTTAGATCTGCTCCATTTTTACTCATCTCAATAATGTAGGATTAGATTTTTCACATTGTATATTAGCTTGCAAGAGTAACTCTGTTTAGGAAAAAAAAACGTTCAAGTTTATTCATATTTTCTTACGTGTGTTAGTCGCTCATTCATGTTTGAGTCTTTGCCATCCCGTGGACTGTAGCCCGCCAGGTTCCTCTGTCCATGGGATTCTCCAGGCAAAAATACTAGAGTGGATTGCCATGCCCTTCTCCAGGGGATCTTCCAGACACAGGGATTGAACCCAGGTCTCCTTCATTGCAGGTGGATTCTTTACCATGTTAGCCACTAGGAAAGCTCAACTGGTTTGCATTAGACATTGAAAATCATGCTGAATTATATACACATAAAAGTTTCAAAATGATACTAGTACTATTGGTAATATACTGAGTGGACTTAAAAAAAAATCTTCAAGCTTGAAAATATAAGAGCCTCATCTAAGTTATGGCTTTACTAAAAGTGAAAGCGAAAGCCGCTCAGTCGCCTTCTACTCTTTGCAACCCCGTGGACTATACCATCCTTAAAATTCTCTAGGCCAGAATACTGGAGTGGGTAGCCTTTCTCTTCTCCAGGGGATCTTCCCAGCCCAGCGATTCGACCCAGGTCTCCATATTGCAGGCAGATTCTTCACTAATCAAAATTTGAAAAGAAAGAAAGAAAAACATCAGCTCCATCATACTTATCATCAGGAAATTTGACAGGTCCATTTGCAGTCAGGAGCAGACAGTCTTTGACCTCCTCCCAGCAGTAAACATTCCCTCTCAGAATTTTTCCAACCAGAGGTCAGGCATCCCTAAGCTTTTCCTCCACCTTCTCCCCGCCGGTGGCTCATCTCCATTTCCACCACCAGCTTTGCAGTTTTAAGTAAGACAGAGTTTGGCCTCAGCTCCTCAGCCTTCCTCTTGGAAAACCCCAGGACTGGGCTTCTGTTGGGGCAGAAGGCAGAGGGGAGGTCACTGCGGGATGGAACCAGGGCCTCTAACCAGGAGCTGCAAGCGCTACCACTTCAGAAAGATCCAGGCTGGCTCGTCTGGAAGCAGGGGCAGCTGCTCTGATAGAAGTCAGAACACACGCTGACGGTGATGAAACCTTAACCACCCTTGGACAGTACACACTTGCTTGTAAACACAGGACAGACCATCGTAGGACTACTCCCGAGACCCTGATTCCTTCAGAGCGGAGATCTCACGACCTGTTTGGAACAGCTGATCTTCTATTTCCTTGGTTCCTGGAAACCAGAACATTCTTTAGGAAGATCGTGTGTGGAACGTGCCTTAAAAGATGAAAATGCCGCGTCTGTCCATTTGCCCTGATGCCAAAGATTCGGGGGTGGATCCGTGCAACCTCGTCACTGCATTTCAGCCTCTGTTTCTGCCCAGTGTCTCCAGAACAGACAAAACTGCTCAAGGTTGCCTACAGAGCTTCTATGAGGATAAAAAAAAAGTTTTGCTGTGGGTTACAGCTTGGCATGCAACCTCTTTTCTGCCCCCCACCCCCTACCCCGGGAGAATTCAGTAGCTCTGTAAATATTGCACACAGTGGATGGGTTTTGAACCTGGGCTTAGTGGCTCAGAAGGTAAAGAGTCTACCTGCAATGCAGGAGACCAGGTTTCCATCAGAGGTCAGGACGATCCCCTGGAGAAGGGAACAGCAGCTAGCCACTCCAGGATTCTTGCCTGAAGAATTGCGTGGACAGAGGAGCTGGCGGGCTACAGGACATGGGGTCACAAAGAATCAGACTATGAGTGAGCTACTGAGAGTTAGAAGCCAAAGAGTCTGACTTGTGGTTTTTGTGGGGAATTAACCTCACCTGACTTGGCTTCCTGAAGGAAACCCAGTCTATGCTCTGAAAAAAACAGCACGAATGGATGGCTTGAGAAATGGGGCCTAAGAGAGCAGTCAGCAGAACATTCAGTGCTGCAGCCATCAGACTAAGTCTTGAGCTCCATCTCTCAGCCTGCAAGGAGACGAGCCCAGGCTGGAAAGGAGAGGGTAGGGTTTGTGTCCAGAGGCGAAGAAGGAACCCAAGCTAACGCGAGTATCCTTATCCGACTGCCTCCCAGTGCAGTGTTGGCTGCACTGGACAACTTCAAGTCTGGCTTAACTGGCACCACCCCATCTTGGTGACTCACCTTTCTACCTCTAGTTTCTGTCCAAGGCAGCAGAAGACATGTGACGTGTCCAAGCTCACAAAGGTCGTAGAGCTGAGACTTCAATCCAGGCAGGTCACTCCCTAAGCTCCAGTGGGGAATAGGAGGTTCAACGCCCCGTCAGTGTGAGTGTCCGCAAAGGGGTCAGACTGACCAAAGCACTCTGTGCGACTCAGCATCTCGAAGCAGCAAGAAGTCCACTTTTGAGAGGCTGGAGGCAAGTCTCAGGTGGTCTTGGATGTGATGGCATCTGAATGTCACCGCACTTTGAAGAAGTGTGTTTTGGGGGGAGTGTTGTCGTCCGTGCACCAGTTGGAAAAGTTTCCAGAGGTGAGGCAGAATGAGAGGAGAGGAGTTTATCAGAGTGCAGAGCGGGAGATAGTGTTAGAACAGGGGGCTGGCTCAAGGTAGAGATGGGCCAGCAGCCCATTTTTATAGCCTCAAGACAGAAAATTCCTACTAGAAGGGTGGCATTAGGTGTTTGGTTAGGATGCTACGTGTGATAAGTTGCTTCACTCATGTCTGACTCTTTCTGTGGGCTGTAGCCTGCCAGGCTCCTCTGTCCCTGGGATTCTCCAGGCAAGAAGACTGGAGTGGGTTGCCATGCCCTCCTCCAGGGGATCTTCCCAAACCAGGGATAGAACCCGAGTCTCTTATGTCTCATGCATTGGCAAGCAGTGTGTTTACCTCAAGTGCCAGCTGAGAAACCCCTAGGATGCTATCAGGTGGATAAGAGTGGGTATTTTAGCCCATATGGGGTCAGGCGACTGGCCAGTATAAATCTGGGAGCTCAGGGCAACAGTTGCTATAGGACTTGATCAGTTCCAGAGACGTTTATCCTGTGACCTTGGTCCAAGGGCTCCACACCTGAGACCTTGGTATAGGGCCCCACAGGGAGGTCTGTAGGATGGACACATATATCATTTCAGTTCAGTCACTCAGTCATGTCCAACTCTTCACTACCCCATGGACTGCAGACACCAGGCCTCCCTGTCCATCACCAACTGCCGGAGTTTACTCAAACTCATGTCCACCGACACATATACACACATTGCATATCTCAACCTTCGTTTAAATGTTATGTTTCTTTCTGTGACACAGTATGCTAATGTGAAGTCACCTCAGTCATGTCTGACTCTGTGTGACCACATAGACGGCAGCCCATCAGGGTCCTCCATCCACAGGATTCCCCAGGCAAGTACACTGGATTGGGTTGCCATTGCCTTTTCCTTGCTGCACAGTGTACTAACATAGTAAAGTGAGATGACAGTTTCTGGGCAGCCATGTGCTCTGATGTCACAGCTCAGATATCTAACAAAAAGGCAGTCTGCTCACTAACCACAGACTCTCACTAATTTTGAAATGATTGCTACACTGCTTACGGAAGCAGCCATGAGCAGGTGATAGGAAATCCACATGAACTTCAAGGGCTTTGCTTGTGGCGAGAACTCTCATTTGCAGATAACACAGATTTATGTGCAACTGGTTGCACACACGGCAGAAACATGTCTGATACCAGATCAGAGCAACAGCACCATCTCAGAGGGACCAAAAGGCTCTCACAGGGAAAGTGCGGGTCAGTCTGCCCCTGAGGGGGCTGGGTCTCGTTGCGATTCCCCTGGTTGAACATCCACAGTGAACCATGTACGTAACCCCGGTCTCTCAAACTAGTGACAGCACAGCACGTGAGTCTGTTAAGGGGTCAGAAAATTTTATTCTGAAGGGAAAAATGAAAGTGAATGTCACTCAGTTGTCTCTGACTCTTCGTAACCCTGTGTACTATACAGTCCATGGAGTTCTTCAGGCTGGAATATCGGAGTGCGTAGCCTTTTCCTTCTCCAGGGTATCTTCCCAACCCGGGGATCAAAGCCAGGTCTCCCTCTTTCTGGGTGCTTTCTTTACCATCTGAGCCACCAGGAAAGCCCAAGAATACTGGAGTGGGTAGCCTTTCCCTTCTCCAGGGTATCTTCCCAACCCGGGGATCAAAGCCAGGTCTCCCGCTTTGTGGGTGGATTCTTTACCAGCTGAGCCACCAGGAA
This sequence comes from Capra hircus, assembly GCF_001704415.2. NCBI lineage: Eukaryota > Metazoa > Chordata > Mammalia > Artiodactyla > Bovidae > Capra > Capra hircus. Next base: position 40,579 of record NW_017189535.1, on the reverse strand, counting down.
AGCCCAAGAATACTGGAGTGGGTAGCCTTTCCCTTCTCCAGGGGATCTTCCTAACCAAGGGATTGAACCCATATCTCCTGCATTGCAGGCAGATTCTTTACGAACTGAGCCACCAGGGAAGTCCTGTTCTGAAGAAGCCCGAAAGTAAATATTTTAGCCTTTGCGAGCTGCACAGTCTCTATGGCAGTTACCCACCACTGCCCTGGGAGCCCCAGAGTAGCCACTGGCAGAAGGTAACTGAATGGATGAGGCATGGTACGAATAAAGCTTTATTCAGAAAAAGAGACAGACACATGCCACAGGGCATGAGGGACCTTACTTTCCTGGAGATCTTACTTTCTCTGCCAGGGAATCCAGGCTCCCTGCAGTGGACACACAGAGTCTGAACCACTGGACCACCAGGTAAGTCCCCATCTAAAACGATTCTAAAATGTAAGCAACTGTATTGTTTTGAAAGCCAATCACACAATAGTTCCTGCAGGCTTTCTACAAGTCTAATTGTGCAGAAGTAAGAAATGATAACCTATGCAACTTTTAGAAACATGCTATGTGTGCCCAGAAGAAGTCTCTCCGCTGTAGTAAAAATTCCACCACCTTTCAGACAGCGGTCCTAGGTCATTTCCTGTTATTTCTACCGATAGTCAAATACTTCTACATTCCTTGAAGGGGTCACGTAGACTCAGTTGAAAGAAATGTTTTAGCCAGCGGCCAGTGAAGGAATTTTTAGCATCCAAAGCAGTAGCCCTTGAACACCAAAGAAGCAGAGGCTTCCTTTACAGCATGTGTGTGTGTGTGTGTGTGTGTGTGTGTGTGTGTGTGTGTGCCTGTGACTGTACTGGGACTGAGAAGGAGGAAATGGGATAAACTTTGTGTGTCTCTGCTAAGTCACGATTCTTCATGACCCCATGGACCATAGCCCGCCAGGCTCCTCTGTCCATGGCATTCTCCAGGCAGGAATACTGGAGTGGGTTGCCTGCCCTTGAGTTCCCCTGAGCAGTGATCAAAGCTGTGTCCCTGCATTGGCAGCATGGAGTCTTAACCACTGGACTACCAAAGAAGTTCCATCTAAGAATCTCTTACAAGTATCTCTGTTGGATTTTTTGGCTTCCCAGGTGGCCCAGTGATAAAGAATCTTCCTGAAGGGGAAGCAGTTTCAATCCCTGGGTTGGTAAGATGGCTTAGAGAAGACAATGGCAACCCACTCCAGTATTCTTGCCTGGAGATTCTCATGGACAGAGGAGCCTGGCGGGCTACCGTCCATAACGTCGCAAAGAGTGGAACACGACTTATTGACTGAACGTGCGCTCACTGTGTTAGTTTCTCCCCTTAAAATGTCCATATGAAGCTAGAAAGGCATTTATTGCATAATCACCCAAGTGATATCATAGCGAAGGAGCAGAAATTTCATTCTGCCTTTGGGCAAAGCAGTACATTTGAAGTTATCTTGCTGAAATCTCACGTGTAGAATCTTTTTTTGCAGCTTCGAAATCTCTTGCCTTGGTTTCCACTAGAACTGCCTTGATGACCCTGGTGTTGCGTTTTCATCCTGCAATTTCATTGGCAGAACTACCCCCAGGTTACAGGCAGGTTGGGTCCCAGAAGGCATTCAAGATTTGAAAAATCATTCCCAAATGTAATACTAGGGATGAAGGTAAGGGTGCCAGGTGGGTGTCAGAGCTCCTGTGCTCTCAGGAGCCTCAAGCCTGCCCCTTGGCCAGTGCTGTGACCTCCAGACCCTGACCTCAGCTGAGGGTCACTCGTGGGGTGGTGATCGTGGCCCAGGCCAGGGGCTACTTCACACATCTTTATCCACTGATCTGGTGATGGACATCTAGGTTGCTTCCATGTCCTGGCTATTCTAAGTAGTGCTGCTATGAACTTTCGTCCATTATCTTCTTGATATATGCCCAGGAATGGGATTGCTGGATCATATGGTAACTCTGTATTCAGTTTTTAAAGGAACCTCCATACTGTTCTCCATAGTAACTGCATCAACTTACATTCCCAGCAACAGTGTAGGAGGTTCCATTTTTTCCCCACCCCTTCTCCAGCATTTACTATCTACAGACTTTTTAATAACAACCATTCTGACTGGTGTGACGCAATACCCCATGGTGGTTTCGATTTGCATTTCCTTTTATTGGTGATGTTGAGCGTCTTTCCATGTGGCCTGTTGGCCATCTGTATGTCTTCTTTGAAGAAATGTCTATCTAGGTCTCCTGCTGGTAGGTATCCCAGATCTTGGAGAAGGCAGTGGCAAGCCACTCCACTGTTCTTGCCTGGAGAATTCCCTGGACAGAGGAGCCCGGTGGGCCACAGCCCGTGGGGTTGCAAAGAGTCGCACACGACTGAGCGACTTGAGACATGCCACATTATGTGACGGCTTCCCTGGGGCGGGTAGTCTTTCCTTGGCAGAAGGTTGGGGACTAGGCTTCTGCAAGCACCACTTGAGGTCAGCGCGTTGTTAGCCTGACTCCTGCTCCTCACGACAGGGAGCTGAGGAAATCAGCTATGGGGCTTTAGCCAGATTTCTTCCAAACTAACTGGCAAAGTCCCCTTCATTCTCCAGGACACCTATGAGTGGTTTCCATTTCTCCAGTAAGCTGACTAAATGTTCTCCAAAGATGACAGGTCCGGATCCTGGAAAACCCATCAACGTTACCTCATTTGGAAAAAAAAAAAAGAAACAGTTATTTGCAGATGTGATTAAAATAAGGATTTTGAGATGCAGAAGTGATAGTTGATTCTTTAGGTGGGACTTTAGGGCAAACACAAGAAGCACCTATAGTCATATGAAGGTGGGAGGTGGGAAAGGCAGAGTCTTTGCTAGCACCTCCAGACATGTTATGGCCCCACTGACACCTTTTTTAAAAAAGGTTATGTGTGTGTGCTAAGTCATGTCCGACTCTTTGCCACCCTGTGGACTGCAGCTAGCCAGGCTCCTCTGTCCATGGGATTTCCCAGGCCAGAATCCCGGAGTGGGTTATCCTTCTCTGGGCTGCGCCAGCTCTTAAGTTGTGGCTTGTGGGATCTTGGTTCCCCAATCAGGGATCGAACCTGGGCCCCCCACCCTGGGGGTGCAGAGTGTTAGCCCTTCTGCTGACACTCTGATTCCAAACTTCAGACCTCCCAAAGGGAAAGAATAGCTTTTCACTAGCGATGTTATTACTACAGCCCTCGGAAAGATAAGACAGTATCAGGAATGTATCTCAGATTCCACCCAGCCAGATGAAACTCATAATTGCCTCCCTTCAAGTGTGCATCTGCCCAAAATTCCCTTCAGGAGCCCCTCAACTCAGCTAACTTCAGCCAAAAACCCAGGAAGTTGTTTTTGATGGCCTCCAACCCCCGGGGGTATACAGCAGCCCTAGGAGAGGGGGTGTATGGAGACTTGGGACAGATTCAAAATGAACTCAGAGCTCATGCGCTAGGCTGCCACCAAGTCCTGATGCTTGCAACTTCCCCACAGAGAACAATCCTTTCTTTGCCCCTGGGGTCCCCACCTGAACCATCACCCCACCTCCTCTCAGCCAGCAGCATAATAGCTCAGTCATTCCTTCCAGGATGTGTTTTCAAACCCTTCAGAGGATTAAAAAAAAAAAAAAAGTGGATGAGCAGGAAACACAAGAGGTCTATTTATTTCTTTTTTCTTTTCTTCTCTACTTGGATTTCTCTGATGCTGATGAACCTTTTGCCGGGAAAAGCCATTTTGCACGTTAACTGTGCCCTCATTGTTTCATGGAAGCTAATGACATTTTCTTTAAAGGCAGAGTGAATGTTTCATATTTCTTGCATTCTTTACATTCCTTCGCAAGTCCTCCCTAATGCTGGACAAGTTAAAAGGCCTCAAGAAATACATGCTCTTTAGCTACCTAATTAAATGGGAAAAAAAAGTTGAAAAATAACCAATAGCTTTCTAAAAGTGTACTTTAAAATACAAAAAGGCTTGGGACTTCCCTGGCAGTCTTTTGCCTATGACTTGGCGCCAGGTCAGGGAACTATGATCCCAGGAGCCACACCGCCTAGTCAAAAAAACAAATCAATGAAAACTTTTGCAATAGTAATTTCATCTAAGTACTCTTGTCTTTTTAAAGGACTATTGATCTACATAGTTAGGTATTGCTTTATATACCTGTGTGTGTATATTTTTTTAACCATTATGTATTCGCTGTGTGTGATGAGTTGCTCAGTGGGGTCTGACTCTTTGCGACCCCCATGGACTGTAGTCCGCCAAGCTCCTCTGTCCATAGCGATTCTCCAGGACAGAATACTGGAGTAGGTTGCCATGCCCTCCTCCAGGGGATCTTCCCAACCCAGGGATCGAACCCTCCTCTCTTATATCTCCTGCATTGGCAGGTGGGTTCTTTACCACTGGCACCACCTGGGAAACTCACAGAGTTCTCTGGGGTCTCCTTTATAAACTCCTAATCCCATTCATAAGGCTCATGACCTGATCACCTCCAAGAGACCTCACCCTTTCATTCTATTTCACGTGGGTCAGGACCCCACATATGAATTTGAGGGGTGGGTACAGGCATTCTCTCTGTTGCCCTGAATTCCTGACATAACTATACAGAGCATAAAGCAAAGGGGCCCGTGACATAATTAAAAAAAAAAAAAACTGAACTGAGGGACACGGTTATTCCACACTTGTCATTTGTCATTCAGGAGCAAAATCTCTCATTAGAGGTTATCAGCAGCTTAATTAAGTCTTTGGGGTGAAGGTAAAAAGAAAGATGACCTTTAAAACCAAATTGCATTGCCTAAGTCATAGACAAATCACTTTTCTCAGTCTTGTTACAGTTACATCTGTGGGAGAGGATCTGACGTTTTTTCCCATAACTGCAAGGTGTGGAATTATACAGATGCCCCCAAGATCCCCAACCCCCTGGTCTGTGCATCCCATAAAAATCCTGCCTTTCAACGTCATCCTGGTCCTTGCATCGCACGGATGTCAGTCCAGTGATGAGGTTGCAGAGATGAGCTTCCCTGGTGGCTCAGTGGTAAAGAATCTAGCTGCCAGTGCAGGAGACGTGGGTTTAATTCCTGGTCCAGGAGGATCCCCTGAAGGAGGAAATGGCAACCCACTCCAGTATTCTGGCCTGGAGAATCTCATGGACAGAGGAACCTGGCAGGCTACAGTCCACAGGGTTGCCAAGGGTCAAACATGACTGAGTGACTAAGCACACAGCAACATATAGCAGATGTGAAGGGTTTTTAGGAATGATGACACTTTTTACTGCAGGATTAGGGTCCCCTAATGAAAGTGAAAGAGGAGAGGGGAAAAGTTGGCTTAAAGCTCAACATTCAGAAAACTAAGATCATGGCATCTGGTCCCATCACTTCATGGCCAATAGATTGGGAAACAGTGGAAACAGTGGCTATTTTTTTGGGCTCCAAAATCACTGCAGATGGTGACTGCAGCTGTGAAACTGAAAGAAGCTTACTCCTTGGAAGGAAAGTTACCACCAACCTAGACAGCATATTAAAACACAGAGACAATACTTTGCCAACAAAAGTCTGTCTCATCAAGGCTGTGGTTTTTCCAGTGGTCGTGTGTGGGGCCCTAGATGGGAAACCTTGAAAAAGATGGGCTAGCTTTGCGGTTTAGAGCTAAGATGGCGCCTGGCAGAAGAGATGAGGGCCTATGTTGTTTGTCAAAACTTTTGATTGGCTCTCTTGATTTCCCTGCAGTGGACAGCGGGTGATCACCATAGACTCCTGTTAAAATGAAGGCACATGATGATTTGACCTTTAATGTGATTGGTGCAACTATGGCATATTACGATTTGACCTTTAAGGTGATTGGTGCAACTGTAGAAAGTCCCTCACAAACCCCCTTGCTTGCCTATATAAACCAAAAGTGTGTGGCAATAAAGCAGAACTGCTTAGAGGGAACCCCTGCTGCCTTGGAGTGTTTCTTGCTGGGTAGAGGGGCTGGGTTGGCAGCCAGAAGGCTCATCTCTCCTCACCTCCCCTCGGGACCCCTTGGCTTTGCTGAGGGAAGTTCCACTGCCTCTGTTTTTCTGCGGAGCGCACCCCCCCCCCTCACCCCCAGTCATGAAAGGATGTGAGTTGGACCATAAAAAAAGCTGAGTGCAGAAGAATCTATGCTTTTGAACTGTGGTGTTGGAGAAGACTCTTGAGAGTCCCTTGGACTGCAAGGAGATCAAACCAGACCATCCTAAAGTAAATCAGACCTGAATGTCCACTGGAAGGACCGACAGTGAAGCTGAAGCTCCAATACTTTGGCCACGTGATGCAAAGAACTTACACATGTGAAAAGACCCTGATGCTGGGAAAGATTGAGGGCAGGAGAAGGAGGAGATGAGACAGAGTATGAGATGGTTGGATGGCATCACTGATTCAATGGACGTGAGTTTGAGCAAGCTCCAGGAGTTGGTGATGGACAGGGAGGCCTGGTGTGCTGCAGTCCATAGGGTTGCTGAGACTCAGACACGACTGAATGACTAAACTGACTGAGTGAAGCTGGAAGGGATGCCTTATGTGAAGATTAAAAAAAAAAAAAAAGCTCAGCAGCATGATGTTTAGTAAGGATGTAAGTAAAATTACACCTGAATTCAAGGAATGACAGTACAACCCCTCTGAGCCGCAGATGGGTGATCAGACAATGATTACACAGTGAATGGAAAATGTGATAGACCACTGCTGCTGTGATTTATGGAGACATGGATTTCATGCTTTAGTGGACCGAGTAGTCTGAACTTCAGCCCTAGGTAAGATCTAAGGTTTAAACAGATTTTTTTTAGTCAACTCCAGCTTTCAGGCTGGGGTTGACAAGTGGGAGGGTGAGGGGAGCAGCACTGTGTTGTGAAAGTCGCTCAGTCGTGCTGAACTCTGTGGCCCCATGGACTGTAGAGTCCATTGGATTCTCCAGGCCAGAATACTGGAGTGGGTAGCCTTTCCCTTCTCCAGGGCATCTTCCCAACCCACGGATTGAACGCAGGTCTCCCTCATTGCACAATTCTTTACCAGCTGAGTCACAAGGGAGCCTGGTGTTGGGACAGGGCACATCCAAAAACTGTAGGTGCATTTATATGGTCTTTCATCTTTTGGTTGATCATGTGCTCAATCGCACAGCGTGGCCAACTCTTTGCGGCCCCATGGACTGTAGCCCACAGGCTCCTCTGTCCAAGGGATTCTCCAGGCAAGAATACTGGAGCGGGTTGCCATGTCCTCCTCCAGGGGATCTTTCCCAACTAAGGATGAAACCTAGTGTCCGCGGCCTCTCCTGCCTGTTGTCCGGGCGCGGGAAAGGGCTGGGCCTCGAGCCGCCGCCCCAGCCGGACCTCTGGCCCGATGGGGAGCGCCACTCGTACCCGCGACCCCTACCCCCCGCCATGTCACCGCGAGCCCCGAGCTGCAGCCTAGCTCGCAGCTTCCTACTTCCCGCGGGCGGGAGGACGTCCCAAGCGCGCCTCCACCCAAGGCCTCCTCATCCCGGTGCACCGGCCTCTACCCGCTCCTCAATCCTCTGGGCACCTTGCGGCAGCCCGAGCGCGTTCCGCCCCTTGATCTACAGCGGCTCGAGTCCCCAGCCCCCCACGTGCGGGATCAGCTCTTACCCCATTGTGTTCAGTGCGCGACCCCCTTTCCTGTGCGCGCGCTCCGTCCCCGACGGGGCACGAGTCCCCCGTTTCCAGCACGCGCGGCCCCAGGCCCCACTTCTTGCGCGCGCGGGGCCAGCCCTTACCCCCGCGCGAGCCGGACCTTTCCTACGCAGATGGCGCGAGCCTCCTTTTTCTGTGCGCGCGGCACCCCACGGCACACGAGCCGTGAGCCCCTTCTTCCTCCGCGTGCGGCGCGGTGCGAGCCCTCCCTTGCGCGTTTGGGGGCCCCTGTGACCCGCGGCACGAGCCCCCGCTTCCTGGGGGCGTGGCGAGAGCCGCCACCTTCTTGCTCGGGCTGGGCACCTCTGGGAAAGGTGTCCTTCCCTGCACCCGAAGAGTTCCCCAGTTGAAGGCCATGTTCTCTCAACTCCCAAGAAGGAGGTCCCCACTTGCGGGCCCCGTGCCCTCAACTGGGCATGGAGGGGTTCCCATCTGCGGGCCGTGTGCCCTCAACCGCGTAAGGAGAAGTCCGCACTCGCGGGCCGTGGGCCGCAACTGGGCATACAGGGGTCCCGACCTGTGCTGCGCACTCCCAGGAAAACACACAGATGGGTCCCAGCTCGCAGGCCTGGCATCCTCACTAGTACATCCTCACTGGACATCCTCACAGGAGTCCCCACCCGCGTGTCTTGCGCCTTTAACTGCGCACACACTGGTCCCCTCCACTGGGCTGTGCGCCCTTAACCGCACACTGAGGGGTCTGCACCTGCGTGCCGTGCGCCGTTAACCGCGCAGAGGTGTCCCCACGCTTGTGCAGTGCGCCCTTAAGCACACACGGAGGGCTTCTCTCCCCCGGGCGTGTGCCTTCCATCGCGCACGCAGTGGTCCTCACCACAAGGCTGTGCACCGTTAACCGCTCATGCAGTGCTTCCCACTCGCACGCTGCGTGCCCTCAAGCACACACAGAGGGATTCCAACTCGCGGGCCACGCACCAGCAACCGCGCACGAATGGGTCCTCAAGCCTGTACGAGCGTCCTCAACTACACACCAAGGATTCCCCACCCGTGGGCTCTGCGCCCTCAGCCGCGCATGGAGTTGTCTTCACCGCAAGGCTGTGCGCCCTCCACGCCCATGAAGGCCGTCCCCACTCGTCGGCCACGGGCCCTCAACCGCGCACAGAGAGGTACCCACTCGCGGGCAGCGCGCCCTCATCTGAGCATGGAGGAGTCCTGACCCCGCGGGATCCGATCCCTGAAAAATGCACAGATGGGTCCCTACTGGTGGGTCTGGGGTCCTAATCCACACACGGAGAGTACCCTACTCGTGGCTCGTGCATCCTCAACAGCGCACTGAGGGGTCCCCACCCGAGGGATGTGTGTCCACCACGCACTCAGGGGTCTGCACCCGCGGGTCGTGCGCCCTTAAACGGTCACGGAGGGGTCCCCACTCGCGGGCAGCGGGCCCTCAACTGGGCACAGAGGGGTCCCGACCCGCGGGTCGCACAGGGAGGGGTCCACACGGCGGTACCCGCGTCCTGAAAACGCATAGATGGGTCCCCACTCGCGGGCAATGAGCCCTCAACTGGCCACGGAGTGGTGCGCACCCGTGGTGCGCACGCCCTAGAAAATTTACAGACTCGTGGGCCGGGCGGCCTCACGCGCACAAGTAAGTGTCCCCACACGTGGGTCGCGGGCCCTCAACTCCCACTAAGAGGTCCCTACTCAGGGGCCGCACCACCTCAACCGCGGAAGGAGGAATCCGCACAAACGGGCCTTCAGCATCCTCACCGGTACACACAGGGGTGAGGCCTGCAAAACGCAGAGGCGGGTCCCTAACTCGCGGGCCAGACGTCCTCATCCTCCCATGGAAGAGTCCCCACCGTTGAGCGGCGCGTTCAACCGCGCACGCAGTGGTCCCCACCTACGACGGGCCGAGCGCACACAACTCCCATGAAGAGGACCCCACTCGCGGGCCTCACCCCATCAACCTCGCACGAAGCCCCACGGGCTCTCAACCGCGCACGTAGGCGCGCCCTGAAAAAACGTAGACGGGTCCCTACTTGGGGACCGGACGTCCTCACCCACAGAGGGAGCCTTACTCGTGGGCCGCCCGCCCTCAACTGGGCACGGAGGGGTCCTCACTCACGGGCCGTGCGCACCGTCACCTCCCGCGAAGGGGGTCCCCACCCGAGGGGCATGGGCCCTCAACTACTAATAGTCGGGTCCCCACCTGCGGGCCCCACGCCTGAACCACGCACGCTCGAGTCCCCACCCGCGGGCCGGGTGTCCTCACTTGCACACCGACAGGTCGCCACCCGCCCGCGTGGGTCGCGCGCTCACCCTGGCAGCCGAGCAAGTCGCAAGTGGTGGCGGCACGCACGATGCGCACGGAGACGGGGCCGCCAGCCGAGGTCGGCGGCGAAGCCCAGGAGACACTGGGACCCGCGGGCAGGCGCTCAGGAAGCAGCTGCACAAGGCCGAGAGCCAGGCGGAGCGGGGCCCAGGCACAACGCGTGGAAAGCCCGCGGCTGGAAGCCCAGCGCGAGCTGCGTGGCGGCGTCCCGCGTGGGGCAGCAGAAGGTGCCGAGGCGCGGGGAGGCCATGGGTCCTGCTGGGGACGCGCGCGGCTCGGGTCCGCCGACCCGCCTGAGTTATATGCTGGACGCGGAGACCGCGGGGAGGGGGCGTCACGTGCCCTGGGCCTCCGCGCGGCTCCCGCCTGATCCCCCGCGCTGGCAGAAAAGGAGCCAGGCTCGGTGAGGGCAGCGCGGAACGCCACGAGGCCTCTCGAGGGAGATGCTTGGCAGCGAGGAGGAGGGGTGAGGGGCGGAGAGCTCAGGGTCGGGAAGTCAGCTCTCGCCAGTCATCAGGCCTTCCCGGCTGGGGGCGGGGGGGGGGGGGGAGGTTAATTCTCTAGAACCCGGAGCCCTCAACAGTGCTGTCTCATCTTAACCCATCTCCCCCAGAAACCACGCGCTCTTGCCAGGTCTGACCAGTGTGAGTCTCTGACAGACTTCATTTTGATCCATTGCCAGTTCATAAACAGTGACTGAGCCGTGATTTGCATTAAAATACTGCGTTTCTATGGCCCCTCTCCGACATGGAAATCACTCCCACAGAGCTAGGACTTTCGCTTGAAGTCCACAAACCGTCGAATAAAGGGGAGACTATTTTGCCATACTGGACACCCACACACACACCCTTTCCAGACACACACCCTTTCCAGACACACACACAGCCTTACCACACACACAGCCTTTCCACACACAAACAGCCTATCTACACACAGCCTTTCCACACACACACCCTTTCCACACACACACCCTTTCCACACACACACACACACCTTTTTCACACACACACAAACACCCTCTACACACAAACACCCTTCCCACACACCCCCTTTCCACACACACACACCCTTTCCTGCGCCCGGCGCGGCGCGGCGTGAGCACCCTTGTTCCTTCGCGCGCGGGCCAGCCCTTCCTTATCCTGGCGCGCGCGGTGCGAGCCCCCACCCCGTTCCTGCTCACGCGGCGTGGCACGAGCCTCCCCTCTTGTGCGAGCTGGGGCCCCGGCCACCGGCGGCGCTAGTCCCCCTTCCTACGTGCCCGGAGCCGCCCCCGGCACCCGCGGCGCCACCTCTCCCCACGGAGCGACGAGAGTCCCACTTCCTGCGAGCGGGGCGCGAGCCCCCTCTTTCGCGCGTGACGCGAGCCAAACCCCGTGTCATGCACCCCGCCCCGTTTCTCCGAGTGCGCGCTGGGACCCGCGGCTCTCCTCAGGCCCACCCCCACCCGTCGTCTCCCCGTCGTGGGCCCGCCCCCTCCCCGTGGGCCCGCCCCCTCCCCGTGGGCCCGCCCCCTCCCCGTGGGCCCGCCCCCTCCCCGTGGGCCCGCCCCCTCCCCGTGGGCCCGCCCCTTCCCCCGTGCGCCTTGTTGCGCGATCCTCGTGCTCCCTCCCGCCCCCGGCCGACTCTTTTCTTGCAAGTTGCAGCTCAAGTTTGTCCTCGGCCGTCTGGGTTTCTCCGGAGCGGCCTCGCCGCCTCTGCGCCCCGCGCCATGGAGGGTGCGAAGTCCCGCGAGCGGCCCGAGCGACTGGCGGAGGCCGAGGCGCGGGCGGCCGATGGCGGGCGCCTGGTGGAGGTGCAGCTGAGCGGTGGCGCCCCTTGGGGCTTCACCCTGAAGGGCGGCCGCGAGCACGGCGAGCCGCTGGTCATCACCAAGGTGAGGGGGTGCGTGGGACTTGCACGGTGACAGCCGGGAGGTGGCCTCGAGGGGCGGGGGATTCGTCGAGGTCGGGAGCGCCGGGCGGGGGGGGTTTCGGGTGGCGCCCCGCCCCGGGACACGCGTTTGCCAGGGTTCCCCGCGAGAACGTGGGGCGCTGGGACCCGCCTTAGGTGTGTGGTCCGGGCGCCACCTGGGCCGCCCTGCCTTGTTTCCCAGCCCTTTTTGTCTCCCGGCGCCGCGGATAGTTTCAATGGCTCCTGTTTCGGATCTCTCCCCTCCCCTTCTTGGAAAGGGCCTGGCCCTCCGCTGTCGCTCCCGGCCTCGCTAGTGGTGGTCGGTACGGGTGGGCTAGCCCGAAGGTCTGGAGAGAACGTTCCCACGTGCGCCGGGTGGACAGAGCCTGCCCCTCCTGTGTTAGCCTGTCCGGCTGCACCCCGCCTTGGACCCACGCCCCTTATCTCTAGGACGTGTGGGCGAGCAGCTGCCGGCAGACCAGCTTCTCCATTCCCAAAAGTTCATCAATATTTACTGACGTTTGGCTTACTGCCCTAGATCCGCCGCGCCCTGGATACTTGCAAAAAAAACCCAAACCAAAACAAAAACCAGAGCCCTTTATAAAAGTGGGATTTGATAATAAGTTGCTAGTGTGTGCGTCCATGGGGTCTTAAAGAGTCAGACACGACTTAGCGACCGAATTGAGTGTGCGTGCGTGTGTGTGTGTGTGTGTGTGTGTGTGTGTGTGTAGGGTTTACTTAGAACTTTGAATTTTTTTGCCTCGATATAGAAAACCCGTATTGAGACTTAGCAGCCGAGCCTGTATAAACTCGTAAAAAAACACACAAACCAGTTGTTTGGTTTTCCCCTGTTTAAAACTGTCTCTTGCCATCTTCCTAAATTCCATATATATGTGTTAGTATACTGTATTGGTGTTTTTCTTTCTGGCTTACTTCACTCTGTATAATCGGCTCCAGTTTCATCCATCTCATCAGAACTGATTCAAATGAATTCTTTCTAACGGCTGAGTAATACTCCATTGTGTATATGTACCACACGTATACTATCATGTAAGAATTGAATCACCAGTCTATGTCTGATGCAGGATACAGCATGCTTGGAGCTGGTGCATGGGGATGACCCAGAGAGATGTTATGGGGAGGGAGGTGGGAGGGGGGTTCATGTTTGGGAATGCATGTAAGAATTAAAGATTTTAAAATTTTAAAAAATAAAAAATAAATAAATAATTTAAAAAATAAATAAAAAGGGATAGTAAAAACAAAAAAAACAAAAAAAAACCAAAACTGTCTCTTGGTCAGTTTCTCTTGGAAGGTCTGGGCCGCACCATTCCTGGGGACAAAGTTCTTTTTAAAATGCAAAAAAATTCTTGGCTCTCAGAAGGGTTTGAAGGTGACTTACTGTTTTTTTCTCTGCTTTTCTGCTTCACCATGGCTGGAAGCACTGAACTGACTACTAACCTGCCCCACCGGATTGAATTTAGAAGGTGGTGTGGCTTTGTTACCTAGATAACAAATGAGAGACCAAAACTAATCTTTTTATTTTCTCTCATTTTTTTATGGTTATAAACTAGAGACTCTGAAGGGAAACCTGCACAGAATTTTTGTTGAACTGGGGGTTGAGTGTCTTTGTTGTTGTAAATTTCACCCAGGTGCAACCTATTAATGCATTGAATTCTTTGAAAAGTGGGAGGCAGCTTATTAGTGCGCAGACTGTGCAGGTGTGGTGCTCCCTTCATAGGCCTTACAGCATAGTAGCTTGAGCTTTTTAAATAAGTTTTACCAGACATTTTGGATGGTAAAGGTTAAAAAGATACCAGGTGAATCCCCCAAACCTTTCGAACTTCAGGTATTTCTTTTAAAAAAGAACACACGCAGATCCAATTCAAGCTGTTTTCCTCGGATCTGTTGTTAGAGCATATTGAATAAGTGGTACAACATTGTTTAAGGTAGCATCTTGCTTTGGGGGCTTCCACTGGGTAAGAAAACTGGCCTAAAAATTCAGTTGTTTTACCGGAAGCTGGGGAAGAGGATTTCAGAGTACCTCCCCCTTTCTCTCTACCCCAAGTCGTAACACCCCAACCACCGAGTTCTTAGTGGCGAGTTCTTAGTGGCGTTACATCTTCCTGTGAAAGAGGGCCCCCTTCTAGAAACCGAAGGAGGCGGGTGATAGAGCCTGTGGACACAAACCAGGGCCTCTGCTGATCACTGGGGGCTGTTGACTCCTGATTTAGCCCCTGATGGGCTCTTCCAGTAGTTGCTATGGTTTGGCTGTGTGGGGCTGTGTATGTCTGGTGTGGGATTGTATGTGTGTCATGGGTGTGTGTGTGTCTGTGTGGCTAGACTGGTAGCAGGGTACACATTGTGTGTATGTGTCTCTTTTTGTGGCTAGACTGGTAGCATTGTACACACTCTTCATGTGTGTGTGTGTCTTTGTGTGGCTAAACTGGTAGCAGTGTACACACTGTGTGTGTGTGTCTGTGTGAGTCTCTGTGTGTGTCTCTGGCTAGACTGGTAGCAGTGTACACACTCTTCATGTGTGTGTGTCTTTGTGTGGCTAGACTAGTGGCAGTGTACGCATTCTGCCTTTCTAGATCATGCTTCAGGGTTTTGCAGAAATAAAGCTGCTTGTGATTTTAGCCTGACACGCTCCTATGTCCCTCCCTTAAACTGCTGCTTGGTATTTATAGGTGTTATACTGTGACTGGAGATAATGTGGTTTCTTTGCTTAGGATGGAGAGGGTTCAGGACAGTTTGGGATGCCCGTGCTAAATTTCCACTCACACTTGTGTATATACATGCACACGTGCATGCTGTCACACACGCATGTGTATTTTTTAACCACACGTTGTATTGTGTGGTATTGGCAGTGTTTCACCCGCTTGCATTTTCTCCTGGATTAAGTCATCAGTGATGTTTGCTCATGATCCAACAGCTGGTTGTTAACAACTAAAGTAATTAACTGTCACTTTATTAGGAAAGGATGGAGAAAAGTTTGCCCATTATAATCTCTTAAAAAATGAAAGTTGGTTGTGATGGAGACCATGGAAAAGTGTTCCACCACCAGAATTTGGATTAATCCAAGCTTTGAATCTTTTCTTTCCCAGTAGCTACTGAAACATATCTGCTGCTGCTGCTAAGTCACCTCAGTCGTGTCCAACTCTGTGCAACCCCATAGATGGCAGCCCACCAGACTCCCCCACCCCTGGGATTCTCCAGGCAAGAACACTGGAGTGGTTTGCCATTTCCTTTTCCAATGAGTGAAAGTGAAAACTGAAAGTGAAGTAGCTCAGTCGTGTCTGACTCTTCATGACCCCGTGGACTGCAGCCCCCCAGGCTCCTCCATCCATAGGATTTTCCAGGCAAGAGTACTGGAGTGGGGTGCCATTGCCTTCTCTGAAACATCTCTAGGGCTCATTAAATAATCGGTTTTCTAATAGTTTTTTTACATTTAAGAAATTACATGGTTACATGTTAAAGCACTGGGGTATTTTACAGCTCATTTCTAACAGAATCTGACTTGGAAGAAGCCTGATCCCGTGTAAGATGTATGATGACGAATGTCTCGGTTGAAAGCCTCCTGGGAGTGTACAGCTTTGAGCTGGAGGTGATACCAAGAACTAGGCTAGCTCAGTCCCTGATTTCCTGATGGAGTTTTATTAGCCTATTTTATAAATGGAACAGCCCTGAGGTCACATCTTGAGAAGGGCCCTGAAGGTCAGATCTTGATCCTGCATATCTCTGCTGCTTCTCCAATTGGAGACATGGGTTCGATCCCTGGGTGGGGAAGATCTCCCTGGAGAAGGAAATGGCAGCCCATTCCAGTATTCTTGCCTGGGGAATTCCACAGACAGAGGAGCCTATCAAGGCTACAGTTGGAAAGAGTCAGACACGACTGAGAAGTGAAATTAATACCACCACTACTACCGCCAATGAGGGCTTTTCAGCCTTGGCACTTCTGATGTTCTGGACTGGATCCTTTTTTGCTGAGTGGGGTGTGTGTGTGTGGAGTCCTTTCCTGTGTATTGTAGGGTGTCTAGGAGCAACTCTAGCCTGTACCCACTGGCAGTGTAACCCCCTCTCCCATGTGTGACAACTGAAAGTGTCTTGCCCACATGCCCCCTGGCACAAAATCGCCCTCACTAGAGCACTGAAGACGGAAATGGCAACCCACTCCAGTGTTCTTGCCTGGAGAGTCCCAGGGACGGGAGCCTGGTTGGCTTCTACCTATGGGGTCGCACAGAGTCCAACATGACTGAAGCAACTTAGCAGCAGCAGCAGCAGATGAACTGTACGCCACTTTTGCTTTGAAAGGATTTTAGCTTGGAAAGCTGTGCTTTATTCTTCTTTTTGAAGGTGCTTGGGGATCCCTGGCCTGGCTAACCTGGATGGGGAAGGCTGTCTTCTTCCTCGGTGCTGGCCCTGATAATAAGCTTTATTTACATAGTAAAACTCAAACAAATACTTGCTTCATCTGCATTTTTTGTAGTTGGAGAAAAGGAAATGGGAGCAGGAACTCCTGAGAGCTGTGTTTTATGGGCGCTCAGCGGTGGCTGCTGGCCAAGGAACTGCCTTTTGTCTGGGTCGGAGTCAAGGTTAAAGAGACCCTGGCACCCCCAGAGTGGCATTGTTGGAATCTCAAGTGCATGCATGGTGAGTGAAGTGAAAGTCTCTCGGTTGTGTCTGAGTCTTTGCGACCCCCTTGGAGTAAACTGTCCATGGGTAGGCCAGATCCCAACCCAGGGCAGGTTTGATCCCAGGGATAGAACCCAGGTCTCTTGAATTGCAGGCAGATCCTTTACCAGCTGAACCACCAGGGAAGCCCACGAATACTGGAGTGGGTTAGCCGTTCCCTTCTCCAGGGGATCTTCCCAACCCAGGGATCGAACCTGGGTCTCCCACATTGCAGGCAGATTCTTTACCAGCTGAGCCACATGGAATCAGTCCCCCAGAAAAGCAGCCAGCAAGATTTGTAACCATTCAGCACCTTGACGCTGACTTGTAAGCTTGTTGTTTACCAGGGCCAGGGAAAAAAAACACAAAAGGCCGTTTTTTGTTTGTTTGTTTTGTGTGTGTGTGTGTGTGTGTGTGTGTGTGTGTGTGTGTGTGCGTGCAGCAGAAATAACATCCCTGCCCTAAGGAACTCCAGAGGCCTTGATGTGTTCGCATCTCCGAGGCTCTGCTCTGGTGCGGGCCCTCTCAGGAGTGTTGTCTGTAGGTTGAACGCTGCAGTTGGTGGGAGTTCCTCTCTCCATCAGCTCAGCAAGTGGAAGGCTTGGGTGGGATGGGGCAGTAGGAGGGTGGTTGGGAGAGGGCCTGACTTCTGAAATGTCTGTGGAGGTGCTCGGATTCCAGAAGGGCCACCCGGGGGATTCACTGGGAAGCCCGAAGCCCGCCAGCTGGGTGTCAGCGGGCCCCCTGCGGCCTCAGGAATGTTTGTTAACCTCGGGAAGGAATGAAGCCTTGCTTCTCCTTTTCATCACCTCTTAGATTCCCCTCCTTCCCCTTTCCCCTCCAACCGGGAATGCCAGAGCCTTTCCTTGAGCGCCCCCAGAAGAAAGAAAGTCGTCCGGGCCTTCTCCGGTCCCAGGGGTGGCTCCTTTGGGACCTTGATGAGTTTCAGGTTGCCTCTTGGGGACCAGGACCTCCTGGGGAGGTGCGGGGGCAGGGAGCTGGCCAGTGCGACCTCTCTCCTGGGTCTCCAGACCCTTAAACCCCTCACTGGACACAAGGCTATGTCTTTAAATGTTCTTCCCGGTTTGCAAGCTGAAGGCAGGCTGGTGGGGGGGAATCAGGACACACACTGGGGGGTCGGGGTGGGTGCGATTGGCCCACACAGCCAGGTGAGTGATGTCTCAATTCAGAGGTCCTCCTGATAGTGAAGGTTCAGAGCCGTTGGTGGGTCGCCTTGTGGTCTGCAAGGGGCTGCGTTTTTTATGGGTTGTGCTGAGTCATGCTGATCGGTGACCTGGTAACCCCTCGCTGGGACAAGCTGTTGTCACTGATGTCCCCATATTTGCCCCCTCAAGAGCCAAGCTCTTTGTCAATGACCATTGAAGGTTTTGAAAACAGGGCATCTGTAGACGTGAGCTGTGAATTTTTTTTTCATTAAAAAAATTAATTCATTTCAATTGGATGCTAATTACTATATTGTGGTGGTTTTTGAAACATGTATATTAGCATATGTGAAATAGCTGACCAGTCCAAGTTCGAAAAGGGCACTCAAAGCCTGTGCGCTGGGACAACCCAGAGGGATGGGATGGGGACGGAGGTGGAAGGGGGGGATTTGGGATAGGGACACAGGTACACCCATGGCTGATTCATTCATGTCAGTGAGTGTGAATTTTGGTTTAGTCACAAGTCCTGTCTGACTGTTTGCGACCCCATGTACCACCAGGCTCCTCTGTCCGTGGGATTCTGCAGGCAAGAATCCTGGAGTGGGTTGCCATTTCCTCCTCCAGGGGATCTTCCTGACCCTTGGGATCGAACTTGCAGCTTCTGCATTGGCAGGTGAGAAATTCTTTACCGCTGAGCCCACCTGGGAAGCCCGGAGCTATGGATTGGGAGCTGATTTATCTCAGCCTCTCTGTGTTTTGCTTGATGTCTGTGTTGAAGCAGAATCCCACAGCCGCTTTCCCAGGGCCCCATAGACAGAAAAGGTGGGTGGGTAAGGGCTGGACACCCCCACCTTAGCTAGCTCGGGTACTGTGGTAGCCAGGGCAACTCCTGGGCATGGTGAGGTCCTGGCCACTTTGAGGCCAGCTGCAGTTTGCGTCTGTTCGGAAGAAGAGTAGAGTTCCAAAGACATGTTTGTATTTAAAAATTCACAGTTCGGTTTAGAAAAAAAAAAAGGGTGAGTTTCTCGCCCCCCCACCCTACCCCCCGTGCTGAAATACCTTTGCGGTTGGTAGGCCTGTCTGCCAGCTGGCCTTCAGGTGTGTCTTTCTCCCCCTGTGCCAGCCTCTGCCTCTTTGGGTCCTGTGAGTTCTCACCTCTGGTCCTCAGGACGTGTTTTCCAGGTAGGGACGGGAAGTTGCACAAAAAACCTTCCATCCGGTCCCACCCCCAGCTCTGGTGCTGGAGCTTTGAGGTGCAGAGGGTGGAGGAGGAGGGTGTATTCTTCCTCTCCTATTAGCTTGTTACGTGTTAGTCACTCAGTATGTCCGACTCTTTACGGCCCCATGGACTGTAGCCCGCCAGGCTCCTCTGTCCGTGGGATTCTCCAGGCAAGAATACTGGACTGGGTTGCCCATTTGCATTGCCAGGGGATCTTCCCAACCCAAGGATCGAACCTGTATCTCTTAAGTCTCCTGCATTGGTGGTTGGGTCCTTCAACATACTACCGCCACCTCAGAATTCCCAGCTCATCTTGACTCATCCATAAACCCAGAGGCTTCTAAGCGTGAAAAGCTGTAAACTTGAGGTTTGCATCACACTTCCCCACCGGGAAGGATTTTGCCCTTCCTGGTCCAGTTATGAGTAGTTTGGAACATGTCCTAACATTCACCCTTCGAAAAAAGAAAATGACTTTGCCCGAGAGCTAAATGTAGAAAGGAGAGGGAGAATGAAAGACTCATAAAAAAATTTAGTGGTTTTCACCCTGTCCTAAGGAGCTGGGATTTCTTCACTCTCCTTTCTATTTCGCGGCCGAAGAAACCGGGCTCTGTGTCAGTGTACAAATAAACCTGGGTCTGTGAATTTCTTTGGGGCCCTGGGGAGCTTTGCTCCTTGTACACTGGGCACAGTGTAAACAGCCAACGAGATTATTTCAGGATTTAAAGGCTGAGCAGACTTTTTATTCAGTCTCATTATCTCTCTTTTCATACACCACAGTCAGACCATCCTTTGAGGAGAAATTTCTGCAAGCTGAGCTCTCCTAGGCTGAACCTTCCACCCACATGAAGGACTTTGAAAGTGCTCAGGGTTGCATGGTTCTTTTTTGGTCTTTAAAAAAAACAAACAACAAAAAAAACCTTGCCAGTGTTCCAGAGAGGGATGGTGTAACTTGTAGAACAATTGTTTTCCTGTTACCTGGGTGGATCGGATATCTGCATGGCTCTGTGATACACAGAGCCTCTTGCATTGACCAGTAGGGATGTTAAGGCCCCTCTTTGGGGAAACTTGTCTAAGTACAAGCACAGTAGGTTATCATTGAAAAAATAATTGGAGTCACTTGATGAGGATGAAAGAGGAGAGTGAGAAAGCTGGCTTAATACTCAACATTCAAAAAAACTAAGATCATGGCAACCATCCCATCAGTTCATGGCAAATAGATGGGGGAAAAGTGGAAATGGTGCCAGATTTTATTTTCTTGAGCTCCCAAATGACTGTGGACAGTGATTGCAGCCATGAAGTTAAAAGATGCTTACTCCCTGGGAGGAAAGCTATGACAAACCTAGACAGTGTATTAAAAAGCAGAGGGACTTCCCTGGGGGCCCAGTGGCTGAGACTCTGCAGTCCCAATGCAGGGGGCTTGGGTTTGATCCCTGGTCGGGGATCTGGCTCCTACATGCCATGACTAAGACCTGGCACAGCCAAATAAATAAATAAATCTCATTAAAAAAAGCAGAGATATCACTTTGCTGTCAAAGGTCCGTACAGTCAAAGCTATGGTTTTTCCAGTAGTCATGTTTGGACGTAAAAGTTGGACCATAAAGAAAGCTTAACTGCTGAAGAATTGATGCTTTAAAACTGTGGTGCTGGAGAAGACTCTTGAAAGTTCCCAGGGTAGCAAGGAGATCAAACCAGTTCATGCTAAAGGAAATCAGCCTTGAATATTCATTGGAAGGACTGATGTTGAAGCTGAAGTTCCAATCCTTTGGCCACCTGATGCGAAGAGCTGACTCATTGGAAAAGACCCTGATGCTGGGAAAGGTTGAAGGCAGGAGGAGGAGGTGGCAATTGAGGAGGAGACAGATAACATCACTGACACAATGAACATGAGTTTGAGCAAGCTCTGGGAGCTGATGAAGGACAGGGAAGCCTGTTGTGCTACAGTCCAAGGGGTCGCAAAGAGTTGGACACGGCTTACTGAACAACAACTTTATTTCAGGTTTGAACAAATCAGACTGTTCTGAAAACCAGGATGTTCTGAATTGCACAGTCACATTTTAATCTCCTGGCTATAAAGATGGAGGCAGTATCTACCGCCTTGTTTGGATAAATTGAAGAGAGTTGGGGTAGCTTCTGCTGCTGTTGCTGCTGCTAAGTCGCTTCAGTCATGTCTGACTGTGCGACCCCATAGATGGCAGCCCACGAGGCTCTGCCGTCCCTGGGATTCTCCAGGCAAGTACGCTGGAGTGGGTTGCCATTTCCTTCTCCAATGCATGAAAGTGAAAAGTGAAAGTGAAGTTGCTCGGTCGTGTCTGACTCTTATCGACCCCATGGGCAGCAGCCTACCAGGCTCCTCTGTCCATGGGATTTTCCAGGCAAGAGTACTGGAGTAGGGTACCATTGCTTTCGCCTTTGATCTGAAAGTTTTGATCACTTTAGGGGTAGCTGCTAAAGTGACCCAAACTTACAGATCAAAGGTGAATTGTGAAAGTCAAAGAGAACCCAGGCAGGGTAGATTACAGTGAGGGCTCTAAAGGCAACATTTTTACTTCTTCAAGTGAGGAAAAGGAAGCCGTAGTTAGTGTATCTTTTTGAGTTTTGCTTTTATTTTTTACCAAAGTGACTCTCCCCCAGTTTAAATAATGAAATAGTTCTTTGGGGCTTGTTATTAAACCCAGCAGCTCCCCACTTGCTTTTTCCTCTAGAGAAGCTGTTGAAACTTTTCAGCTGATTTCTTTGGGCATTTGCTTACATTCTATCTTGCTGTTGCTTTTGTTTGTTCTGTTTCTGGGTGACTTCCCACTTGGGATGTGGTCTCTTTTCCACGTACCTCCTTCCCACCAACTACACAGACACATAACTTGGGGCCCCCAACTTCCCAATATAACTACGATCATAATTTTGGACAGAAGAGGGATTTTTTTCAGTCTTGGCGCTTTTGACCTCTGGGACCACGTAATTCTTTGTGTTGGGCACTGTCCTGTGCAGTGTGGGCTGATGGATAACACCTTGGACATCACCCATGAGATGCCTGCACAGACATCTCCATCTCCTGTAGTCGAGATGATCAAAAAAGCTTCGCCAGGTGTGCCCTGCCAGGGGGACAAAAATCTTCCACTTTGAGAACCACCAGATTAGCAGTTTTCACTGGGTATGTACCGGAGTCCAGCCCCGGTTGGATCCAGGGTATCCGAAGCATGGATAGCGAGGCAAGAGAGGTATATAGATATAGGTTTATAGACTTAGAGATATATATAGAGATAAGAAAACAGTTAAGAAAATAGAGGAGAGAAAAGGCTGATATTCCTTAGTTTACACAAAAAACTAATAAAGTCTCAAGACAAGAGACTTGCTCTGTTCACATAGGCCACAGGTGCCCACTTGAATGGCAGAGGGTGCCCCACCTTGGAGTCCTTCTCACGTGGTCTTAGAAGCCCGGGCAGAAAAGTGAATGCAGAGAGCCTCTGTGTTCTAAGGGATCAGCCTGAAAAAGGGAGGGAGGGAGAGGGAAAAAGAGAGAGAGAAAGAATTGACATGAGGGAGGCCAACTTTGTGCAAAAACCCCATAAGTTTATTTTCAAAAAGTGCTTATATACCTTAAGTTTTACATAATGGAAGATGCAGAGTCATGCAGGGGCAGCAGTCCTGACCGTTATCAATAACCAGGCTTTCTTTATGCATATCTTTCCATATACAAAAGGTCTCAGGTGAGTTACATTGTCTTCTGGCCAGGAGGCCTGTTAACATTTTATGGCTTTTTTCCTTGATAAATGTTAACCAACCAAAAAACTCATTTTCCCTTGAAGTGTTTTTCTTTAATCTGCATCACCCTCAAATTACTAAATAAAGTTACATCCTTATAGAACAAAGGTGCAGTGGGTTACAACAAAGAAAGTGCTTAACTCAAAGATCTAATGTTGCTACTTGTTTTTTCTATATACCAACTATATTAATTAGTGCACTCCCGGGTACCCAACAAATAAAGGATATGAAAACTTGGCAGCAAGTATTGAGTCAACAATGAAACCCTTAACCAGTTCTATTCTAATGATTTTTAGCTTCTCAAAACGCTCTACATTCCTAGAATTTTTTAAGCTTCCTGTGCCTCTTGAGGTTGGGAGGCTGTAAACGATCATATGTGTAGTTGTAAGAAGTCCAGAGAAACCTGTCAGGCAAGTTAGAAAGCTACCAGAGGGGTCTGAATTGAAACACTCCAATTACCCCCAGGAGACTTATTAACTAGAGCTCTAAGTTAATTTTCTTTAGAGAAAGGTGGTCGGGGACAGCCCCCCGTTAATGTCAGACGTGTTGGTGAGAGACATGAAATAATAGACAGATTCTGGTTTCGGGGTAGATGCTCGGGCAGAGGATCCCTTGAGACCTGATCTGCCTTGCCCTGTCAGGCTCTTCCGCATGACCTTGTCATGGGTGGGATCTCCCATGCTGGCTCCCGGCAGGTATGGGTTTTTGAATGCCAGTGCCAACACTGCTGAACCTGGTGGTGGAAACTCTGAATGTTTTTTTCCCCCACACAGTTTGCATTATCACCGATTGTTAATGATAGGTTTTGTTTCTTTGCCTGATTTCCTGAGTATCATTAATTTATCCTCTGCATCTTCCCAAATTGCAAAAAATCATTTTCTGTATTCAGACACACCAGTGGGGGAGTGTCTTTTGAGACCTTCTTTGTTTGAAAATGTCATTAACGTACCGTGACAGTAACTGGATTGTTGGGTATAGAGGGCTGAGTTGGAGACAGTTTTCCCTCTGCACTTTCTTTGTAGCTGGTGTTCTCATTTCTGCTGGTGTGCAGTATTGTTGGGAAGACAACAAGCCCTTCTGGCTCTTCATCCTTTGGGCTGGCTCTGATTTTTTTTTTTTTTCTTTTGTCTTATTTTTCTCTTCTCTCTATTTTGGTTCATCTGGGGAGATGGCATGCTACCGTGTCTTCCAAACCTCTGAGTTTGTTGCAGGAAGAGGGACCCCTTCCAGGGCCCAAAACTGGGCTCTTGTCTAACACTCAGGAATGAATTGTCTGAGGAGACACATGTGCTGACAAAGCAAGAGATTTTATTGGGAAAGGGCACCCGGGTGGAGAGCAGTAGGGTAAGGAAACCCAGGAGAACTGCTCTGCTGCATGGCTCGCAATATTGGGTTTTATGGTGATGGGATTAGTTTCTGGGTGATCTTTGACCAGTCATTCTAATTCACAGTCTTTCCTGGTGGCACACTCATCTTTCAGCCAAGATGAATGCTAGCGAGAGGGATTCTGGGAAGTGGATGGACATGCAGTGTCTCCTTCTGACCTTTCCTGAACTCTTCCGGTTGGTGGTGGCTTATTAGTTCTGTATTCCTTACCAGGATCTCCTGTCATGAAACAACTCATGCAAATAGTTACTATGGTACCTGGCCAGGGTGGGTGGTTTCAATCAGTGTGCTTCCTGTAAGAAGTTTTTCTAAAGTACTTTTTTATTTCTTTTTTAAAAATTTGATTTCTTTTTGGCTGTGTTGGGTCTTCAGTACAACGTTGGGTTTTCTCTAGTTGCAATGCGTGGGCCTCTCATTGCGGTGGTTTCTTTTGCTGCTGAGCACAGGCTCAGTAGTTGTGGTTCAGAGGCTTAGTTGCTCAGCCGCATGTGGGATCTTCCCACATCAGGGGTTGAACCTGTGACGCCTACATCAAAAGGCAGATTCTTTACCACTGAGCCACCAGGGAAACCCCCTGGTTAAGTTTTAAATGTGTGCTTTTAAAAGAGTGCAGGCTTGAGAGCACGGGCTTAGTAGTTGTGGTCAAGTGAAGTGAAGTGAAGTCGCTCGGTCGTGTCTGACTCTTTGCGACCCCATGGACTGTAGCCTACCAGGCTCCTCCGTCCCTGGGATTCTCCAGGCAGGAATACTGGAGTGGGTTGCCATTTCCTTCTCCATGAGAGCTTCCCAACCCA
Organism: Capra hircus; assembly: GCF_001704415.2. Classification (NCBI taxonomy): domain Eukaryota; kingdom Metazoa; phylum Chordata; class Mammalia; order Artiodactyla; family Bovidae; genus Capra; species Capra hircus. The sequence continues at coordinate 15,773 of NW_017189535.1, read as the reverse complement.
GGGATCAAGCCTGGGTCTCCCGTATTGCAGGCAGATGCTTTACCATCTGAGCCACCAGGGAAGTCCATATTATTGATTTACTGGTTATTAAAGAATCTAAACAAACAGTGTGGTGCTTGGGCTTAGTTGCTCCGCAGCCTGTGGGTTCTGACCGGCCCAGGGATTGCACCGTGTCTCCTGCATTTGCAGGCGGAGTCTTTACCACTGAGCCACCAGGGTTATTGCTCTTGAATGTTCCTTTTTGATACCATACTGATCCTGTTTCATGGTTCTTCTTTCACATCTGTGAGTATATCAAACTGGCTTTTAAAAATGTCTTCTGCGTAGATTCCATTTCTGAGCTCTGCTGCTGTGTGTGTGTCTGTGTGTGGCTTCTGTCTGCCCTGTTGGAGGCTCAGTCTGAATGTCTAGTGGGGGGACCTTGCTGTCTGACTGCGTGTAAGAGCGGGTGACCACCTGGTTCAGGGTGAGTCACCCGCCCGGGTGAGTGATCTAGCCAGGCTGCTTCCCGGGGCTGTCTTGAAAGGCCACTGCTTTGATTGTTTCTTTGGGGCCAGGCACATCTCTGTCGGATACTATTTTCCTCCAGTGAGAACAGCTTTCTGGTGTAGGGCAGGTTCAAAAGTTGACCTGAGGTTTGCCAGTTTAGAGGAACCCTGCCTTTCCTGGTGAGGTCAGAGTGGTCATCACTGGCCTGGCCATGGTGGTTCCAGTTGGGAGGGAATGTCTCACAGGCATAACTAGATGTTACTGTCCATCCGGAACCTTTGCTGATCCTAATTGTTCTGGCCATCAAACTAGAATCACTCTCACTTAAGTATATTACTAACATGGGGATGAAATGAGGCAGTAAGGAAAGCTAGTTGTGGTAGATTTAAATTCCGTCTCTCCTCCCTCTTCTTCCCTTTTACCCACCTCTTTCTGCTTTGTTAAGAATTTGGAAAACTGTGGGACGGACATGGACACACTGCTGTATTTAACATGGATAACCAAGAAGGACCTACTGTCCAGCATAGGGAACTCTGCTCAATACTCTGTAATAACCTTATGGTTCCAGGGGGTAACGATGGGAGAAGGGATAGTTAGGGAGTCTGGGATGGACATGGACACACTGCTGTATTTAACATGAAGAACCAACAAGGACCTGCTGTCCAGCACAAGGAACTCGGCTCAGTGTTATGTGGAAGCCTGAATAGGAGGGGTGTTGTGGACGTGAATCTGAATGAACTCTGGGAGTTTGTGATGGACAGGGAGGCCTGGCGTGCTGTGATTCATGGGGTCACAAAGAGTCGGACATGACTGAGCAACTGAACTGAACTGAACTGCATTGGGGGGGACAGTGGATTCATGTGTATGTATGGCTGAGTCCCTTTGCTGTTCACCTGAAACCATCACAGCGTTGTTAATTAGCTATACTCCAATACAAAATAAAACATTAAAAAAAAAAAGAATTTGGAAAACTATGAAAAGTAGTGTTAGTGTATCGAACTGGTAATTTACCATGGAAAGACTTTAATCTGGATTTTGTGTGGCAGCATTTTAATAGGTCTCCTAGAGATTTTGTTACTGATTTTGACCATTTAGAATTGGATTTATAGAAAAGCATTTAATTCAGAAACTCATCTAATGCCCAACACCAGTACATTAATTATTTACAGCTCGCTGCAAGTGATTGTTCCCTTTTCTCCACCAAAACTTGTTCTGAAAAATACAGATTTTTTTTTCTTTCTATAATATTCTTGAAAGATATTCTTTCAGACCAATGTGATATTCAATACCAATGGGATTATTTATTTATTTTTAAAATTTATTTTAATTGGAGGCTGACTGCTTTACAGTATTGTGGTGATTTTTGTGATACATTCACATGAATCAACCATGCGTGCACGTGTGTTCCCCATCCTGAACCTCCCTCCCACAAAAATGGTATTTTAAAAAAGTGGTTTCGGAAGGGAAAATAGGAAAGGTGAAAGTTAACTGTCCCCATGACAAGAAACTCCATTTCTTCACTTGCTTGGCTTTCTGGTAGTAGAAGATCTTTGAGGGCATGGAGTTGGACCTGTGGGTTTGGTAGAGATGCTATCTGCTCATTGGAGACAGTCTCCTCTTCCTTGTGGATGCACTGCTGGACTACACTTCCCAGTGTCCCTTGGGGGCTATTGGACTACACTTCCCAGCATACCTTGGGGGCTATGAACTGGAGACAGTCTCTTCCCTCTGGATGTGCTGCTGGACTACACTTCCCAGCGTCCCTTGTGGCTATGAGGCCATGTGACAATTCTGCTCAATCAGATACAAGTAGAAGTGATGCAGGCAGGCCTGTTTCCAGCCTGTACTGTTTTCCCCTCTCCTGGTTGTCTGGGATGCACATGATTCCGGAGCAGAGCCTCTTGCACACAGGTCCCTGAACGCCTGGGGAGGAAGCTGGCTGTCCACAGCGCCCCTTGCCCTCCCAGGAGTACTAAGATGTGAGTGAGAAATAAGCCTCTGTTGTGTTTGGACTGTTGCATGTTTCTTCAGTTACTTGGTATGTGTTAGACTGTTCCAACAAAGGGAATCTGGAGAGAAATTAGTTTTCCTTTTGTTTTGACTTTTTATTGTCGTGCAGTTGGTTTACAATATTGTGTTGGTTTCAGGTGTATAGCAGAGTGAATCAGTTATGCGGAAACATATGTCCACTCTTTTTGAGATTCATTTCCAAATAGACCATCACAGAGTATTGAGTAGAGTTACCTGTGCTATATAGGAAGTCCTTATTATCTGTTTTATATGTATTAATAAGTGTGTATGTGTCAGTCCCAATTCCTGCCCCTACCCCCCCATATCCCCTGGAAACCATAAGTTTGTTTCCAAAAGTTTTCCTTTTTTGTTTTTAATTAATTTTTTTTTTAATTTGGCTGTTAGTTAGTTGGGTCTTAGTTGCAGCGTGTGGAATCTAGTTACCTGACCAGGGATGGAACCTGGGTCCCCCGCATTGAGAGCTCGGAGTCTTCACCACTGGACCATCAGGGAAGTCTCTGGGTGTGTTCTTTTTAAGTAATACACCTAGCCTTAAGACACTGAATAAAGAATGCCTGATTTGGTGGTGGTGGTTTACTTGCTAAGTCCTGTCCGACTCTTGTGACCCCACTCTTTCGACCCCACAGACTGTAGCCTGCTAGGCACCTCCAAGGATACTGGAGTGGGTTGCCATTTCCTTCTCCAAAAGCCTAATTTACACCCTTGTCAAAAGAGAATGACTACTTACCTTGTCCTGGTGGGTCACCATGGGTGTCCAGTTAGCATGTAGCTTATTCTTTGCACATTTATGAATGTAAAAATGAGATCTGCATGCTCAAAGGTTCAGCTTCTTTCCACCTTAGCTTTTCCGTCCACCAGTAGTTTAATTTTCACCAGGTTGCTTTGCCTTCCCCTTCTTCCACACGGTTGCTTGGGAACTGTTCAGGGTGGTGGTGGTGGGTCAGAGCAGAGAGAATCCCCAGTCCAGCTACTTAGCTCTCAGGGAGGGCTGGCCAGAGGAGAGGAGGGTGGCTGCCGTGATGTCAGGGAGTGCCCCTTCTCTCTGGCTGAGTTAGTTGTCCTTTACTAACACACACACACACACACACTCACTCACTCACTCACTCACTCACTCACTACCCCCCCATTGAACTCTGACAGGCTCAACCAGGCTGCCTCTATCAGATTAATTAATGATGATCTTGGCGGGCACTTGTTCTTTTCTCCAGGGAATGGAACATAGACGCCAGGTAGACCGTGAAGGAAAGGGAGATAACGACTAGTGCAGAGTAAAGCAGGTGCCCGTAGGAAGGTGGCATTGGGGTGGGCACCTGAGGGTTAGGGGAAGGGGGTGATGAGGGGAGTGGGCAAGGGAGAGCCTCTTCTGTTGACATGCTTAAGGGAAGCCTGGGAAGGTCAGGGGGAAGCTGGAGGAAGGTGGACATGTGAATATGTCATTGAACCCCTGAAGGTTGGAAGGACGGGAGGAAGAGGGGACTCACATAAAAGAAGGGCCAAGGAGAAGATGGTAGATGTGTTTAAAAGTCATTACCCCAAGAGAGGATCTAGGCTGACCAGAACTTTAGGGTCCAGTTTGAAAACTCAAGGATGTTGGACTTGGGATGAGTCAGTAACCAGCACCAAGGCGTTTGGGGGTGTGGTCAGTGTATAATTGCTAATGAAGACGATCACAGCTCAGGGGCCTTGAGGTCCTAGACTTTCAGAGGAGGTGAAGAGGTTCTTTGCCTGTGGCTTGGAAATGCTGAGGCTGACGAGGCAGTGCTGCTGGGGCAACTCTGCTTCTGTCTCTGTGAACTGTGCCACGTTTGTAAATGTGTAAACACAGTGGATGGCATCACCCACTCGATGGACATGAGTTTGAGCAAGATCCGGGAGTTGGTGATGGACAGGGAGGCCTGGCATGCTGCAGTCCAGGGGATTGCAAAGAGTCGGACACAACTGAGCGATTGAACTGGACTGAAACACAATATTTATCTGTGCTAATTGCCCGGGTGCTTGTAAGTTACTAGCATAGGGAAACATTTTTCTTGTTGCAAAAACAGTCAAACTGTCTTGAAAAAAACTGAAAGTAAAGGAAAAGATTGTCAGCAGCCCAAATCATATAATAATGTTTTTGGTTGGAGGGCTATATTGAATCCCCCCTCCCCTGCAGTCTGGAATTCTTTGCTTTGTATCTTTGTAGAGCTAATTACATTGTTTGAAGGTAATTCTTTTAAGAGTTACTCAGTGGTCTCCAAATGGGGAAGAAACCTGAAAAAGAGGGGATATAGATATATGTGTAACTGATTTGCTTTGCTGTACAGCAGATAGTAACACAACATTATAAAGCAACTATGAAGTGTGATAAAAGTTTGCTTTGTGACACCATGGACTGTAGTCTGCCAGGCTCCTCTGTCCCTGGGATTCTCTAGGCAAGAATACTGGAGTGGGTTGCTGTGCCCTCCTCCAGGGGATCTTCCCAAGCTCTGGATCGAACCCGGGTCTCCTACATTGCAGGCAGATTCTTCACTGTCTGAGCCACCAGGGACAGTTAAAAACAAAAAAGAGAGAAAGTTCCCTGGTGGTCCAGTGGCTAAGACTTCTTCCTCCCAGTGCAGGAGGCCCAGGTTCGATCCTTGGTCAGGGAACTTGATCCCACTGGATGAAATTGAAAGATGCCTCTTGCTGAAAGGAAGACCTGGTGTAGGCAAAATATTTTTTAAAAGAGTTAGATTGTCAATTGTCTTTGGACTCAGATACAAGCTTAAGAGGAAGCTTAGCTTTGTGTATGTCACTTGGAATTTTAAAAAGGATATGTTTTGTTAATTGTGGCATGTACTGAATTTTATCATTTAGCTTTTTTTAGACAAGCATATAACAAAGAAGGGGAGGACAGAGGATGAGATGGCTGGATGGCATTGCTGACTCGATAGACGTGAGTCTGAGTGAACTCCGGGAGTTGGTGATGGACAGGGAGGCCTGGCGTGCTGCAATTCATGGGGTCGCAAAGAGTCGGACATGACTTAGCGACTGAACTGAACAGAACTAAATAACAAAGAAGAAAACCTTAACTTCTGCAGAACTGTGAAGTGAGTGAAAGTCTGTTGTGTCTTTGCGACCCCTTGGACTATACAGCCCTTGGAATTCTCCAGGCCAGAACACTGGAGTAGTTGCCATTTCCTTCTCCAGGGGTCTTCCCAACCCAGGAATTGAACCCCAGTCTCTTACAATTGCAGGCAGATTCTTTACTAGCTGGGCTACCAGGGAAGCCCTGGAGAATGAAAAATTTATTTCTAATAATTAACTCGTATTAATCAAATAGGTCGGTCTTTAAAACAGCTGTGCAGGGTTTTCTGGTACGTGCAGCTTTGCTCTTGATTGTCATTCATGTTTAGATGCCCTGAATCTCGAATGAAAGTTTGGGAAGGAAACATCTGGACTTGAAAAGACAGGCCTGTTGCTGCTTGACTTGTATTTATTCTGTGGTGATTTCAGCATGGGGATTACACAGAGCCCAGGCCATTGCAAGTTTGTGGGTTGAGGCGGGGGCAGTCTTCCCCCTCTCCCTCCCCATTTGTAGGGGCCTGGGGTTTTGTTTTGGTTTTGTTCATTTACTTTTGCCTGTACTGTGTCTTTGTTGCTGCATAAACTTTTCTCGAGTTGCAGTGAGTGCAGGCTAGTCTTTATTTGGGGTGTGTGGGCTTCTCATTGCGCTGGCTTCTCTTGCTGCTGAGCCGTCCATCCTAAAGGAAGTCAGTCCTGAGTATTCATTGGAAGGGTTTCATTGATGCTGAAGCTGAAACTCCAATTCCTTGGCCACCTAAGGCGAAGAACTGACTTATTGGAAAAGACCCTGATGCTGGGAAAGATTGAAGGCAAGAGGAGAAGTGGGGGGACAACAGAGGATGAGATGGTTGGATGGTATCACTGACTCAATGGACATGAGTTTGAGTAAACTCTAGGAGTTGGTGATGGACAGGGAGGCCTGGTGTGCCGCAGTCCATGGGGTTGCAGAAAGTCAGACACGGCTGTGGACATGACTGATTGACTGAACTGAACAGGCTCTAGGGACATGGGCTGAGTAGTTATGGCTCTTGGGCTGTAGGGGTTGAGAGTTCAGTGGTTTTTGGCACACAGGCTTAGTTGGCTCCTTGGCATATGGGACTCTCAAGAGTCTTCTCCAACATCATAGTTCAAAAGCATCAATTCTTTGGTGCTCAGCCTTCTTCATATGGGATCTCCCTGACCAGGAAACAAACCCGCGTCTCCTGCGTTGCAAGGCTGATTCTTAACCACTGAATTACTAGGGAGGCTGGTGTTTCGCAGAAAAGTAATTAGAACCTCGTACCACTCCATATAGTTGTGAAATTTTTACTCCCAAAGGTGAAATTTACATTCTCTGCTGGTCAGTAAGGACACTTCTTTGTGTGCTCCTGGCAGGGACTTGATTTGCTTTTACAGAGTGTAGTTCATATATTTTTCTTTTTTTAAATATTTGGCCGAGCTTGCTGACCTGCAGGCGTTAGTTCCCCCCAACCAGGGATCGAACTCGTGTCCCCTGCGGTTGGAAGCCCCGAGTCCTGACCATTGGATCACAGGGAACTAACTCCCAGAATATAGTTCTTCAGTTACACGTGCAGCGATGGGCCATCTACACAGACGTCCCGTTCACACAGCAATGCTTTCTCTTTCTTTGCAACCCTCTGGGAAGTGTCCAGTCCTGACCCTTTCTCCTGGCCCTCACCTGCAGTGTTGGTTTCTGCTGCAGACCCCTCCTCTCTCCTCTAGGTGGTCTCCAGCGTTTGATTGACGCTCTCAGGTTTCCACTGCCATCCCAGCTTCCAGACCGGCCCGGTGGGTGCTTCCCCGAGTCCCTTCCAACTCAGCCTGATACAGATGGGCATCTTGCATAAACTTCCCTGATTCTCCTGCACTTCCGGGGCTGGCCCAGCTGGTTTCTCCCCAGATCCAGGATGCCTGCCTGCCTCTCTTTGAACTTGCATGGCCAACCGATCACCTAGCCCCTGGAGCCTACACGTCCTGTGTCTGTAGCTTCCCTCTCACCCCCCTGGTGTCACGCAGCCTCCTTGTGGCCTCAGACCATCATTTAAGGAACCCAGGCTGCAGGTGAAGCCCTTAGTGAACTGCACTTTTCCCGGGGCTGGGAGTGCCCTGATGTATTTGCATGCCGCATGGTGGAGTTTATCAAGTTTTCTGTTGAATCTTTTCTCTTCCTCCTTATTGTGTAACAAGTCTGCTGGGAGGCTTGACCACGGGCGTTTGCATTTATAGCTGGGGCCTTTGAGGACAGACGTTCATGAAAGCCTGCCTGGGACAGTCACAGGACCCATCTTTTCCTTGCACGACCTCTGGACTCACCACATACCAGCCTCTGCAGCACCCTGAGCCATGGTGAACCTCTTGTCTTGGAAGGAAGCCTTGTCTTTCCTTTGTGGCACCCTGCTGACTCGGTTCTTCTGTCGAGGCTGCCCTATGCTTGTCTGCGGCAGGGGGAGTGTGGCAGGGAGACATTGGGGTTCAGCACAGACCCAGGGTCTCTGTGTAGCCAACCTTCTCCTCAACCAGCCCTTTGAGAAATGAACTCTGTTTTCCCTTTTCTCCTCTCTTTGCGGGCAACCCAGCTTTGAACAAAAAAACCGAAAACCTCCAGGTCTCAAACCATGATCATGATTATTTGAATTTTTTAACTCTTTTTTAGTTAAGTTTTAGTTAAGCCGTGATGAGTCTTTCTTGCTGCCCAGGAGGTTTCTTTGGTTGGCGAGAGTAGGTTTTCCTCTCTAGTTGCGGCGCAGAGGCTTCTGATTGCAGGCGGCTTCTCTTGTTGCGGCTCCCGGCTCCGGCACACAGGGGTTTGGGTCGTAGGCTTAGTTGCTCGGTGTGGGCACAGGGACTTCTCCTGGACCAGGGACCGAACCCGTGTCCCCGGCTTTGGCAGGCAGATTCTTAACCCCCAGATCACCAGGAAAGCCCCTCAAAAACCATTATTGAAGGAACCCAGACTGCAGGAGAATCTGTCAATGAACTTAACTTTGCCGGGGCTGGGAGTGCCCTGATGTATTTGCATGCTGCATGGTGGAGTTTATCAAGTTTTCTATTGAGTCTTTTCTCTTCCTCCTTGTATAACAAGCCTGCTGGGAGGCTTGACCAGGGTCGTTTGCATTTATAGCTGGGACTTTGAGGACAGACGTGCATTAAAGCTTTTTTTTTTTTTTTTTTTAAAAAAAAACAACTTTGGAAACTTCTGTTGGAGAGTAGTTGATTCACAGTGTTGTGTTAGTTTCAGCGGTATAGGAAACTGAATGTACGGAAAAGTGAGTCAGTTACACAGATATCTACTACTTTTTGGATTTTCTGAATTCTTTCCCACGTAGACCATTACCGAGTTTTGAGTAGAGTTCCCCGTGCTCTACAGTAGGTCCTTGTTGGTTATCTAATTCATACATGCATTTACCCTTTAGGGGTGTATTTTACGGTATGTGGTCTGACTCTGTGTGACGTAGCCTGCCAGGCTCCTCTGTCCATGGGGTTCTCCAGGCAAGAATCCTGGAGTGGGTTGCCATGCCCTTCTCCAGAGCATTGTCCCGACCCAGGGATCAAACCCAGGTCTCCTGCATTGCACGTGGGCTCTTTTGTGTCTGAGCCACTAGGGAACCCCCGACTACCAGTCTTTAGAGAGGGTGAATTTTATGGTACGTGGCTCACAGCTCAGTAAAGTCATAATGTAACATAAGGAAATGGATCGAGGTATTCTGCCTTATCCTGGAGTCGCCCAGACGCGGCTGGCAGGAGGCTGACAAGGCCCTCCTAGGTTCATCCTCCGGGTGGGTCTTCCACGCCTTGCACATCACAGGGCTTTCTCTGCTGCAGCTGGCTGGGCCCATAGGCAGAAGTCAGCCTGGGGAAGAGAGTCAGCGTTCCCTGTCCAGGGAGAGTCTGGAGTGGGGGTACCCAGCTACCCCCAGGAGGGGGCCACAGTGGGTGCAGTGGTCCCCTGCGAGCCAAGGGAGAGTTGTGAAGCAGGAGTTGGCGGCGGGGGTCTCTCTGCAGTTAAGGCACACGGTTGCAGGAGTTTCCGGAGCCATCTGGAAGCTCCTGGTCCTGATGGCAACAGAGAAAAGGCAAGAGGTTTGGGTGGTACCCCAAGGCATGGCAGGGTCCTCTGTCCCTGCACCCCAGCGCTTCAGCTGGAGGACGCAAGAGATGTGGCTACAGGTACCAGCTGCCTTGTCCCCTTCTTCTCTTGCTCTCAACTTTTCCCAGCATCACGATCTTTTCCAGTGAGTCAGCTCTTCACATCAGGTGGCCAGAGTATTAACAGCTTCAGCTTCATCATCAATCCTTCCAATGAATATTCAGGGTTGATTTCCTGTAGAATGGACTGGTTTGATCTCCTTGCTGTCCAAGGGACTCTCAAGAGTCTTCTCCAACACCATAGTTTGAAAATATCAGTGATTCCTAGTGAAGATTAAATGTCATAATGCTGATTTCAGTAGCTCTAGAAGTGACTAACCTAGACAACATGTTAAAAAGCAGAGACATTATGTTGACAACAAAGGTCTGTCTAGTCAAAGCTATGGTTTTTCCAGTGGTCATGTATGGATATGAGAGTTGGGCCATAAAGAAAGCTGAGCGCCGAAGAATTGTTGCTTTTGAACTGTGATGTTGCATAAGACTCTTGAGAGTCCCTTGAGCAGCAAGGAGATCCAACCAGTCCATCCTAAAGGAGATCAGTCCTGAGTCTTCATTGGAAGGTCTGATGTTGAGGCTGAAGCTCCAATAATCTGGCCACCTGATGAGAAGAGCTGACTCATTGGAGGACCTTGATGCTGGGAGAGTTTGAAGGCGGGAGGAAAAGGGGATGACAGAGGATGAGATGGTTGGATGGCATCACCGACTTGATGGACATGAGTTTGAGTAAACTCGGGACTTGGTGATGGACAGGGAACCTGGCGTGCTGCAGTCCATGGGGTCACAAAGAGTGGACACAACTGAGCGACTGACCTGAACTGAGAAGTGACAGATAGCTGAAGGGTGAGATGTCCCTGTCATTAAAGAGTTAGGAATAGTGTCTCTACATGGACGTGTGTTCTGCATTGAAGGGCTGACAGACCGTGTGTAGAAATCACCTTTGTGTGGAAGAGAAAAGAATGTAACTTAAAAGTTCAGTAAATATCAAACAGCGCTGAACTGAGTGGCCTGTACTTTGGGGACCCAGTTCCAGTAGCAGCATTGAAGACCACACCTCCCTGGTAACTGAGCCCCAAGCTGCAGCCCAGTATAAATAATAGTAATCCCCACAGAACTGTCACTCATCAAGCCCATTGCCTAATTATGCACAGATTATCAGCCACTCTGGTTGTGTAATTCCTGGGCTTCCCTGATGGCTCAGACTGTAAAGGATCCACATGCAATGCAGGAGACCTGGGTTTGATCCCTGGGTTGGGAAGATCCCCTGGAGAAGGGAATGACAACCCACTCCAGTATTCTTGCCTGGAGAATCCCATGGACAGAGAAGCCTGGTGGGCTACTGTCCACGGGGTCCCACAGAGTCAGACACAACTGAGTGGATAAGCACAGCCCATGTGACTACTGCCAAACTGACTGCACTCTAGGATAAAAATCAATGTTTATATAATCAAATCTTTCCCACGCTTTGTTCTTTACCTTTCTTGTTTTCTTTGTTTCTTCTTTTAAAAAAATGTTTATTTATTTAATGCATTTGTTTGATTGTGCTGATTCTTAGTTGTGGCATGTGGAATCTAGTCCCTGAGCAGGGATCAAACCCAGGCCCCCTGCATTGGGAGTGTGGAGTTTTAGCCACTGGACCACCAGGGAAGTCCTTCTTGTTATTTATCAGTTGTAGATTGTGATTGAATGGTCACGATTATAGTTTTGTAGTTATGCCTTCTGTTCATGTAAAATTAGGTGAGGTGGCGTGAAAACGTATCGTGAAAACATAATCAGGCATTACTTTTCTAAGAAAAGGAAAGGATCTGTACAAAGTCATTTTTGGGTTTTTTGCTTTGCCTTCTTCTTAGTAGCAGTGGCCCTTCCCTGGTGGCTCAGACAGTAAGGAATCTGCCTGCAACGCAGAATACGGGGCTTCTATCCCTGGGTTGGTAAGATCCCCTGGAGGAGGGCATGACAACCCACTCCAGTATTTTTGCCTGGAGAATCCCCATGGACAGAGGAGCTTGGTGGGCCACAGTCACGGGATCGCAAGGAGTCAGACACAACTGAGTGACTAACACTTGATAGGAGTCCGGAAATCAAGTTTCAGCTGAAAAGCGAGAGACAACATTTAGGTTTTAGGTGAACACGGTGAGTGCATTCTGGATTCTTCCCTCGACTCTTTCCAGTTTAATTGTTTAAGTAGTAAAAAGAGAGGAGGAAAAAACATGGTAAGTTCAGACGCAGAAAACCTAGAAGGCTTCCTCCAATTCTCCATCCGTCCCAGGAATGACACGTGTGGGCAGAGGTAATGGCCGGAAACCCTTGTTAGTGCCAGGAGTTGAGCCCCTGAGTCCAGGGAACAATGCTGGGAAGCCGGAGTTGCGTTCTGCAGACAGGAATGTGGGCCAGGGGATCAGTAGCCCCACTGTGCTTCTGTGATCCCAGCACACAAGAATTCTGCCCTTTTGAACCCAGCAGGGTCTGACTGGGGTTCATGTGGGCTGTTTTCTCCCCGTCATCCCTGGACGCTGCACCCGGGTTCCGAACCTGGGCGGGGTTGGCGGGGTGGGGAAGATGCTCCAAGCCAAACATTTCCAGACATCCCGGGTGGGGTGCAGGGGGAAGGTGGGGTGCAAGGGAGTGGCATCCCCCCCCCCCCCGCCCTGGGACGGCCAGCATCTCCGCTGCTGGAGACAGTCCCCTGAAAGCAACAAGGCAGTTTAGCACTTCTGGCTCGTTTTCAGATGTGATGGACTTAAAAGCAGGAGAGATTTCTCCTGAAGGAAAGATTGCCGTTCTTAACACTGGGAGCTTTTGAAAAATCACCCCTTGTTATCAAAATACAGTTTATGGAAGACTGTGTGCTTGAAATGGCTTTAAAGTGTTCGATCTAGAAACTTCCAAGTTTTTAAAAATTTCTCTCCACAGCTCTGTATTAAAGAAAAGAAAAAAAGGCAGATTGGTCTTGAACAGAATAAAAGAAATTATCAAGGAATGTAAAATACAAAAAAATTTCTCTCTGCAGCTCTGTATTAAAGAAGGAAAAAAAAGCAGACTGCTCTTGAACAGAATAAAAGGAATTTTCCAGGAATGTCTTTAAAGCATGCCTCATTCACTGGGGGTAATTACCCCATGACTCTTTATCCTGAGTAGCGAGCTCGTGCATTGTGTATGAGGTTTTGCTTCAAGAAAACCATCTGTACAAATACGATCCTGGTAGCATGACATTTTAGTTTTTATAGCTTTTGGGGGTTCTCAGTAAGGGATGAGAATTTGGTATTTTCTTCCCATCGTGCACTTGGCAGTGCTGAGAAAACTCATGGGCTGGCACTTTGGGAAGACTTAGAATGGGCTTCCCCGATGGCTCAGCGGGTGAAGAACCTGCCTGCAGTGCAGGCGATGTGAGTTCGATCCCTGGGCTCAGAAAGAGTCCTGTTGTTGCAGGAGATGCAGGAGACTCAAGTTCGATCCCTGAGTGGGGAAGACCTCCCGGAATGGGGGATGGCAACCCACTGCAGTATTCTTGCCTGGAGGATCCCCTGGACAGAGGAGCTTGGCGGGGCTACAGTCTGTGGGGGTCGCAGAGAATCGGACATGACTGAGCGACTCAGCACGGGATATCTCACAGTTTCTTGTCTTCCTGTGATTATATCCGCCCGGATAATGATGCACCCTGGCTCATTGTTTGGGCATCGCGTGTTGGGGACCGTCTGCACAGCCCTGGAGAAGCGGACGTTCCCTAGCAGCTTTTGTTGGACCCCTGGATGCTCGGGCTGTGTTCAGCAGATCAAGTAAGGCTCTGTTCCCCGCTGGGAGGAACCTGAGGGTGTGTTTGAAGCTCTCCAGGTGCGTCCTCCTTGGCCTGTGGCCTCCTGCAGCTCTCGGCCCTGAGCCTGAACTTGCCCAGCTAGCATCTCCAGGGCCTGGCTTGTGGGCAGCGTTCCCCTGGGTCAGCATCTCTGCCTCACCCACCACCCAGCGCCTGAGGATGCTTTAGTGACTCAGGGAGTATGGAACGCGTTGACCTTTGTCCAGGTCGGGAGCACAGTCTCTCCGTGCCTTGCTTCTTGCACATTGGGAGTGGCAAGCGGGTTTTATTTTTTTAAATAAAAAATAAAAATCTGTGTCTTTTTTTAAAAATAATTTTATTTACTTGGGACTGTGTTGGGTCTTTGCCGTGTGTGCTTTTGTCTAGTTGTGCCGAGTGGGGCCTACTTTCTCGTTGTGGTGGGCGGGCGTCTCCTGGTTGCTTCTCTTGTGGAATACGGGCTCTAGAGTGTTCCGGCTTCAGTAGTTGTGGCTCGTGGGCTCTGTAATTGCAGAGCAAAGGCTCCAGCGCACAGGCTCAGTAGTTGTGGCGCACTGGCTTAGTTGCCCTGGGGGATCTTCCTGGACCAGGAATCGAACCCACGTTGCCGTGCATTGGCTGACGGGTTCTTATCCGTTGTACCAGCAGGGGAGCCCTTGGCAAGCAGCTCTGTGGTCATCCACACCGAGCTCTTTGTGGATAACCTAACCGTGTGCTTCCCTGCTAGTTCACTTGGTAAAGAATCCACCTGCAATGCAGGACATCCCGGTCCGATTCCTGGGTTGGGAAGATTCGCTGGAGAAGGGATAGGCCACCCACTCCAGTATTCTGGCCTGGAGAATTCCATGGACTGTATAGTCCATGGGGTCGCTAAGAAGTCAGACTCTGACTGAGCGACTTTCACTTACACTTTCATGCTGAGGTCAAGTGACAGAATGGCTTGTGAACAATATAATCAGTTGTAACATCTAACGTTTATTCCAAATGACTTTTCTTTCTTTTATGGCTATCAGTTTCCTTGCTTCAGATCTTATTTCTAAGAATAACTATTCCAGCACTTACTGAATCATTTAAACGCGTAACAATAAGAAAATCACTGCATAGATTCCCATTTTTCACAAGATCAGCAAGTTTTCAGTAACCTCAAGCAAAAGCACCAATGCATTTGACAGACGGACAGGGAGGAAACCCAAGAAAGGGAGATTATGTGTACAGAGAGCCGATTCAGGACTTCCTTGGTGGCTCAGTGGAAAGAATCCACCTCTAATGCAACAGACACGGTTCGATCTCTGGTCGGGAGATTCCCCTGGAGGAGGCACGGCAACCCACTCCAGTATTCTTGCCTGGAGAATCCACGGGCAGAGGAGCCTGGCGGGCTACACAGTCCATGGGGCCATAAAGATTCAGACACGACTGAGTGACTCAGCACAGCACTGAGAGCTCTCTGCAAAACTCAGAAAATTCAGTCCATCAGGCGAGAGGGTCCCCGGTACCATGACAGGTGTGATATTCAGAGCCAAAAGCAGGCATGTTTTCAGCCAGGCAGGGAGATGGGGTCCAGGTTTGGCTGGCTCTGGAGGCCACGGGGTCCCGGAAGGGAGGGGCAGCCTCTGTGCTGAGCTGCAGTCGAGGGAACTTCAGACAGAGAGGGGGACGGTGAGCTGTGTTTTGGGGTACCGACTTAGCAGTTGCAGACTGAGAGTTGCCGGGTAAATGCTTTTCAGGGGGCCGTTCTCCAGTGGAGGGAGGATCTCTGAACCAGCAGTGATTTCCTCTTCAAGGAGCTGTCAGAAATGCAGAATATCAGGCCTGCTCACCCCCTGCTGCTGCAGACACTTGAGAGGCCCTGGGCGGGGGACTCCGCAGGTGCCCTCAAGTCCCCTCAGAGGCTCGTGTTGGTGGTTCAAGTTTGGGAACCTCAGCTGTATATTCTGTCTCTGATTTGTTCCTCACGCCTGCTCTGTAGAAGCCCTTTTTACTTTTCAACCTGTTAGAGTTGAGGCAGTCTTGCTTCTCTGGGTCCCCACTGATGGAAATGGAGGCTTGGGCATCTGTCGTCAGGGTAGCCGTGTTGGTGGATGGTGGCACAGGAGCTGGCCGGGTGCCCCGAGGCTCAGCATTTAAGCTCCAGGACTTGGGGAGCCCTGTCGCAAAGTTGGTGAACCCCAAGTCTCTCATCACCTCTGCCACCTCTCCTTCTGGAGCTTACAGGATGAAACGAAAGGTGAGGTATGAAAGTGTGCAGTTGGTGTTCATAGGTGTCAGTTCAGTT